>NW_026089623.1:20418366-20529960 GCF_024586455.1 Bactrocera neohumeralis
GACAATAACAACAATCAAGTAACAATAAATAAAATAGTTTTTGATAGGATAAATAAGATAACAGCCGTTTCAAATAAAATTTTGAAAGCCGTTCAATCTAGGGAATACATACAGCACAATGTTGCTATAGAATTAAAATACAAACTTAGAGTTATAAAGGAAGAAATTATCAATATAGATTATGCATTTCATTGGGCTATAGCCGGAATTGTAAATTCATATATTTTATCTAACGAAGAATTAGAATCTGTAATTTTAAGGAATAATCTTACATTAAATCAGCGTTCTCATTTACTACTCCGTACCAGCAAAATTTCTAAAATTATTGCTATGCTATCGCTACCGCTCTCACTTTGTCGGGAGCCACAGCGTAGCTTTAGCATAACAATGTAAAGTATGTGCTCTACTCTGCTCCGAGTTTTGTTAGGTAAAAAACTATAGCTGGAGCGGGAGCAAAAAATTAAGTTCTGCGCTATGCTCTGGCGTAGCGGTAGCAAAAAATTGGGAGCCGTAGCACAGCAGAGCAAATGAAAATTTTCATGTGCTACAGCTCCCGCATGTGTTTGTTGTTTTTTTTTTCTTTGCTATTTTCTGGCATAATATTTGAATTAATTGAATAATTCAAACAAAACAATGTTATGCAAATCATTTTGGCACTTGTTGCGTCAAGTGCCTTTATAAATCTAAAATCAAATATTTTAAGAAATATATTAATAAAGTGAATTAGATAATAATTGAATAAATTATAATTTTTTTTTTATTATGTAAAATATTTACCAATTTTATATTACCAAAAACATCATCTATTCCAAATGTATTACAATACTCAATTACTATGAATTTTCGAAATTAATTTTAACTATGTACATATACTTTCCCCCTTTTTATATACATTAGGGTGTTTTTTTTAACTATTAATTTTTTTCAGTCCCGTCACGAAATTTCCTTGGAAATACCCCAAAAAAAATTCCCTGAAAATTTTAGCCCTACATATTAACATTAAGAACTGGACCGAGGCATGTAAAAATTTTCCATAGAAAATACACTACAATCTTGGTTTTTTATCTTTAAATTCCTACAGATCAGAGGTATTTTATGGCATCGCTTTGACTTTAGACGCTGTAGCTCTTGTCAGTTATACAAAAAAATGCGAATTTCGTGGAAAAATCAGGTTTAGATACCTCGCCTTTATCTTTTGGAATACACGTGGTTAATATTCATCTACTGATTATCAGTACCAGTTTTAATCCATTGCACTGCGTATTTGTAGTTCTATTCTACCATTCCCAATATTTAGTAATTTTATGATTTTTTAGGAAGAATCAGTTTGAAATTGTACGCATATACATACTTAATGTATATTGCAAAGAATCGAAAAGATTTCTGTATATCTAAAATTATAATAAACCTTTTTATCAACACTCCAATTAGTCGTTATATCCTTATGTTAGATATCGCGTTTGGTTTGTTATGAATGCATTTGCGTCCTTGACTAATAATCTAGCAAAGTATCCGCAGTGCCTTGACGATGAAAATTCCAATGCCATTTTTTTTTGTGATATTAAATATATCGGACGGGCTCGTCTTAAAAAAAAACTACCTGGTTAAGAAGCAAAATCAGTATAACCCATATACTAAGCATGTTTGGAAATGAAAATTTTTACTTATTTCTTTCTATTTTTGAATTACTAAAATTTTCAAATTATTCTTATATAAATTTCGAACAAATGCTTATGATTTGAAATATAATTTTTGTATTTATGAGCTGTATTGAAATTTAGTATAAAGAGATAAAATGTATCCTATGTCCTTACCGTGCTTCCAAACTACCTCCCCACCAATTTTAAGCCAAACCGGTTCAGCCGTTCTTGAGTTATAAACGACTTTCTTTTATATACCAACTTGTACCATACTTGTAAATGCCAGAAAATAGCAAAAAAGAAAAAAAAAACAACAAACACATTCGGGAGCTGTAGCACATGAAAATTTTCATTTGCTCTGCTGTGCTATCGCTCCCAATTTTTTCTACCGCTACGCCAGAGCATAGCGCAGAATTTAATTTTTTGCTCCCGCTCCAGCTATAGTTTTTTACCTAACAAAACTCGGAGCAGAGTAGAGCACATACTTTACATTGTTAAAGTGTAAACACAATGGCTACGATAGACTGCAGCGGCACGACAGTGAACTGAAAACGTCGTTGTTAATCTTACTACATGTACATTTTGAGAAGCAACAACAACACAATGGCCGGCATGTACACAAAACAACGCAGTTGTCCATTTTGCATGTACACAATTTCGTTGTGGCCATACTAATACCTTTCACTTCAATGCAATTTTAATATTTTGTTCAAAGTGAAATTTTGTATGCAAAAAATAAGTAAATAGGTAAATATTTTTGCTTTAAATTATCACTTGTTATTACAAATGATATAATAGAGCTATAATATAGCTATTTTATGCTTTTATTTGTAAAATAGCATCAAGTGTGTTAGAGCTGTGAATAATTTTACATTTTACATATTAGTGGCATCACCACTCTACCTCCTCTTTCTATCTTCCATTCTACTGTCAACTCTACTGTCGTTGGCAAAAATAGGAGCAAATTGAAGTTAGCGAGAACGACAACTGTCGGCCTGCAGTCGTGTAGTCGTGCAGCTGTCAAAATAACACTGCCCTTAAGAACGTGTGTATTTTAATATTTGACAGATGTAGTTTGCAGTCTGTCGTAGCCATTGTGTTTACACTTTTATACTAAGACTACGCTGTGGCTCCCGACAAATTGAGAGCGGTAGCAAGAGTAAAATGAAATGCTACGAGAGTAGCGTATGTAGTTCTTCAGACGCTGCATTAAATAATGTTGAAGAATCATTAGAACTACCAAATATAAAAATAGCTTCAAATAACACAATGTTATTTTACATAGTAAGCATACCATAAACAAATGAAGAAATTTGTGAATCAATTCTAATTAAACCAATAAAAAAGTAAAAAATATATTAATAAAATCCCTTTCGAGGACATTGTAACTTGTAATGATAATAAAATATTTGGCATTAAACTAAAATGTAAAGAAAACAACAACATTAGAATTTGTAATCATAGGAACATTATAGACATTAGTAATACTACCTGTGTCCCACAACTACTCAAGAGCGAACCAGCAGAATGCACATTAGTCAACAATCAGCACATCCCTTCAGTTGAAAACATCTCACCTGGAATAATTCTATTAAACCAGTACAAAGGTACAATTCAAATTGACAACCAAAAAATAACCCTTGAAGGATCATATGCAGTGCAATTCCACAATTCCACGGTTATAATCGACAACCAGAAATACTCTTTTAACGAGATACTAACCAACAAACCCCTGCCTGCTATACTGCAATCAAATATCCCCTCAAACAAGGAAGAAGAAATTTTAAGCTTAGAAATGTTGAAAGAACTTCACATTAATAAAACCAAGCGGTTGGACGCATTGAAAACAACCCACACAGCAGCCCTAGTAACAAATTTTTCGCTAACGATCACTAGCATTATCTTCATAGCAAGTTTGATTATCAAGTTAATCATGAAAATAAATTTCAAGGCAGAACCAGAGCTATCGAGCTACAATCCGAACGCCAATGAGGCCGATATTAAAAAAGTCGCAACACCCGAAATGCCTTATAGCATTGACAGACGGCAGCGTTAAACCAGATTAATTGCATTTTTCCGGATTAATTCAGGAGTTACCACAGCTAACTCCGTTGCTGAATCCAAAAATAACTCTCAAAATTTTAGGGAGTTTGTGAGATTTTCGTTGGCAACATTGTTAAAAATGGCCAATTTTCATCTATTGTGAATGAAATACAAGCAACCCTGACAGCTGTTTATCAAATTCTCAATATAATATCAATAAAACTTCTATGTTATGATGCAGTTTTAAAAATAATGTGTTTATACTTATGATTTTGTAATAAAAAATGGTTTGGTAAAAATTGGTCGGCTAACAACCGTAATGTTTATCTTCTATCAATTTTCATTGAAAATATTATAAAAAGGACAATGAGCTGTTTATGAGAGTTTCAAACTCGCATACCTGCCGTCAGTCACCTACAAATTTGGATCTGATTAAGTGCGCAGTTAATCCGGATTAACGGTGCCGTCTGTCAAGGCTATTACTTAACAGAACCCACAAGCACAGTTTTTTAATCCAAACAAACGAGGACGTTAATTTTTGGCGGCGGAAGAGTTAGCACCATCTAAGTTGAAACCAAAGCTAACACCAACACTATTGCGCTAAGTCAACAATTACAAAGAACTGGGAAATAGCCCAGACGCGCGCTCAGCAAAATTGTCAATATCAGCAGCGCAATATCCGGCATGCGCCGATCAAAATTCTGGATCGACCTTAAAAAGGAATAAGCAAAATAAAACACTTGCAACAACATTCGGCATGCGCCGACCAATACCAATTGCTGACACAGGTAGAAATAGGGTATATTTAAAAGAGAATAAGTAGAATTAAGTTTTTAGTATTAATGTTTTGGTGATTCAATAAAGGTCTTGCAACCAACGAAAAAATCTTTTTTTTTAGACTTGTACAATACAAGTCGATAACTTGTATGCATTATTTGTTTGGGAATGTCATGCGCACATATTTACAAGTGTACTCATATTTGTATGTTGGTTGGTAGACATTATTTGTTCGGCAATGTCGTACACATATGCATGTACATACATATAGAGCAGTGCGCGCACACTTTTTACTGATAAATGATATTACGATTTGAATTTGAATTGTACTTACATACATATGTATGTGCATATGTAATTATGCGCTGATATGTAGATGCGTATGAAAATTAAATGACATATTATTGTAATATGTATATTAAGTTTTTATGATATTATGATAGTATCTCATATACACATACATACATACATACATATGTATATTATATTTACAAACATATTCATATACATATGCATAAGAAATATTTTAATAAATAACTCTTAATTGCACATTAACTACAAATATTGTTTTGAAAATAGCATAATTTAATTAGAATGATATGAATTATGCATATATTCATAGAAATACGCAAAATGATAATCACATCAATTAACATGATGGCATGTGAGCATATAAAAATAGAGGCAAAAGGCCAACATACGTTTGTAATAGCAATGCATGTTTCTGAGCATAATTTTCATTAAATGCGCAGCTCTGTTCACGCGCCACTGTTAAGATTTCTCCTTCTTATCTAGCTGTGGTGAAATGCACTCATCACATTTTGTTAGCTTTTGACAGTTCACACGCTTGTCCGTTTTTGGACCTTCTCTATAAATATACGTTCTCTGGGCGATCGTTTGTTCGTTTCTTTCGGCACAGCTTGGCTTTTCTACCAACAACACAATGTTGCCTTGCTTATGCTGTTGTTGTTTTTGTAGAACAATGTTTCAATTTTTGGTGACATATTCAATTAAAAATAAATTCTATTGGGATTCGAACCTACGTGCTCGTCGTAACTTTTCAAGCGCTTACTACCAACACCACCATTGACACTTGTATTGCGTTGTCCTAATTATGGTTTGGTTATGCATGAAAGAAATATACAATGGATCGCCGATTGTTACCTCTTTCCTTGCTGCTGCTGCGCATATGTATGTTTGTGTGCTTGTGCATTATTGAAGTTATGCTTCTTTTTCTTTCGCTTGTCTTTCATTTCTGCGAATTCTCAACTATTTTGCGTATATTTTGGTTGAAATACTCTGAGTTGGCCGTTGGAAAATTAAGGCTATACTTTACAGGATCATTTCTGTAGTTAGTCTTCATTTAAATTTTTTGGAAATCGACCCGCGATGACGAGGTATTCATTTATCTGACAGCGTGAGGTTTATGAACTTCATTTCTAATATTGTGTTGTGGCATATTAAAAATGATGTTTCTTCGAAAATCGCTCGCTTACAACGGATAAAACGACTTCTGAGTGGTGATTTTAATGAATACATTCCAAGGTTTTACGCAAAAATAATGCGGTCAATAAGTACAGTACGCTTATGTATGCTTGCGCATTATTTTACTTTCGTTTGTCTTTCATTTTTGCGAATTCTCAACTATTTTATGTGATTTTATTTCTTTCGTCTCGCTTTATATTTGTGCGAATTATTTGAATTTCCGAACGCGCACATGCGTATACATACATTCATATGAGCATGTGCAGATACACAAGATAGAATAGAAAGATGTATGCCTTTTAACATCGTATACTATACTAATAAATATTTTTCGTACTAATAGAAATTAAATTTATCACAGCAATATTATGTATATGTATATTAGGTATGTTCAAATATATTGAATAGGCTTATCTTCGCCAATACTGAGGCAATACAATACATATGTACATAAATAAACCCATAAATATACATGCATATATATGCAGCACATATACATATGTACATACATACATGAGGCACGTATGCATTTAAATGTAATACGCATGTACTCAAGATATGTTATATAAACATATTTACTTAGGTTTGGGCAATTGATTACAAATGCACTTGTGCACTTGAAAACAGCCCAAACCATACAACATAAATTGTATGACCACACACGCACACATGTATGGCATTGTATGGTTGAAAACAACCCCATGTGGTGTGCTGTAACATACATACACATACATATATTTAATTAGATAAGATAGTTTTAAAAATATGTATATAAGCAAAGAAAAATACCAAATAAAAAAAGAATGAAATATTTCTCACTCAATGAAGGTCATTTTATTTCCCCCCACCAGTGGTAAGGAATAAATAATCTTTTTAGAGTTAGAAAGTTTGATCTTACAAATCAAACAGTTTGATGTTATAACTCAAACATTTTTGGTCCTTCGAGCCGGATGAAGAGCTCGGCCAAAATCAAAAGGTCCTGTATTTAAAAAACAGGCAACATACAAAAAAGCCCTGTTTAAAATACAGGCAGCATAAAAAAATAATTGTAAGACGGGTGTATATTCCCGCATATTTGAACCTTTATTTACATTTTTTGGTCCTATCGAGCCTAAAACAAAAAAAAAAAGAGCTCAGCCAAATTTAAAAAAGCCCTGTTATTATATATGCGGGTGTATATTCCCGCATATTGACAAAATAAAAATAATAATTGTAAGACGGGTGTATATTCCCGCATATTGATTAAATAAAAATATATGTAAGACGGGTGTATATTCCCGCGTTAAAACCGATCGCATAAGCCGTCTTAGCAGAGACTAAACGCAGTGATCTAACTGCTATCCAAGAAATATTCAGTCGAGGCACAGCAAGGTCAACTAGGCGACCAAATCAAATACCTCCAACGATTTCTTTGGAGAAAAACAAGCAGCAACAAGACAAATAAATACAAGTCACAAACATTTCATTTGGATCTTGGAATCTTCATATTCAAGAGGAAAATTCAACTCCTCAGAGAAGTAATGGAAGATCTCCACCAAATCACTGCAGTAAAAAGTGATCATATTAAACATTTGAAAATTGTGTTTCTTCAAATGCACAATTTTCACACAAATTATTTTTCAAAAATTTTTTCTGAAGTTGAAAATTTATATTTTGAAATAACAGATTACAAAAAGGAGAGCCCGAAATTAGTTATATTTCTCTTCAGCGTGATGTCCTGTTTGAAGATTTTGCAATAGAAGAAGAACCTGAAATTTTGTATCGTTTTGACTCGGATTTAAAATGTACAAAAGTTCCAATCTTTTATCTATCTTGTATAAATCTGTCTTCTGCTGAGGAAGAAACAGCAGAAGTAATAGAGGAAGACAATAACATATATGAAGTTGAAGTTGAAGAAGAATCACTTGAAGAACTTCATAAAGCTTCAAAAACTGAGGAAAAACCAACTAAATTGGTAACTTGTCATCTATCTCTTCCGGCAGGCTCACATTTTGGAAAAATGTGGGAAAGTGAAGTCCAGGTTAAATCGTTTGAAGACGAAACTGAAGTAGCTGATCATATTTTGGAAGATGATGCTAAAACACAGAAGGAAGATTTTACTACTTCACTAAAATACATAAAAGAAAAATGCACCGATGTAGAAGGTGATAATAGGCAGGAATTCAGCGCAAAAGAGTACAAAAACGGTTGCAGCTTTGAAGGACATAAGAACATCCAAGGGTGGATCCAGCAGCAGTAAGGATGAACGCCAATGCAGAAAGCCCGATGACGATAAATCAAAGAGAAAAGATGAGAAATCCGGCTCGAAGGACCAAAAATGTAAATAAAGGTTCTAATATGCGGGAATATACACCCGTCTTACAATTATTTTTTTATGTTGCCTGTATTTTAAACAGGGCTTTTTTGTATGTTGCCTGTTTTTTAAATACAGGACTTTTTGATTATGGCCGAGCTCTTCATCCGGCTCGAAGGACCAAAAATGTTTGAGTTATAACATCAAACTGTTTGATTTGTAAGATCAAACTTTTTAACTCAAAAAAGATTATTTATTCCTTACCACTGGTGGGGGGAAATAAAATGACCTTCATTGAGTGAGAAATATTTCATTCTGATTTTATTTGGTATTTTTCTTTGCTTATATACATATTTTTAAAACTATCTTATCTAATTAAATATATGTATGTGTATGTATGTTACAGCACACCACATGGGGTTGTTTTCAACCATACAATGCCATACATGTGTGCGTGTGTGGTCATACAATTTATGTTGTATGGTTTGGGCTGTTTTCAAGTGCACAAGTGCATTTGTAATCAATTGCCCAAACCTAAGTAAATATGTTTATATAACATATCTTGAGTACATGCGTATTACATTTAAATGCATACGTGCCTCATGAATGTATGTACATATGTATATGTGCTGCATATATATGCATGTACATTTATGGGTTTATTTATGTACATATGTATTGTATTGCCTCGGCATTGGCGAAGATAAGCCTGTTCAATATATTTGAACATATTGCCGAGGGAAAGAAATGATTATTAGTGGACTGTATATGTTTCTATGATCTTAAGTATTACAAATTTCTTAACTTCTTTTATTTAAGAAAATAAACATGTTCAAATTTGAACAGGTATATTGCTGTGATAAATTTAATTTCTGTTAGTAAGAAAAATATTTATTAGTATAGTATTAGGATGTTAAAATGCAAAAATTAAAGACTAAGTCCGTCGAGATTCGAATCTGCGTTCACATTGTGACTTTTCATGTGCTTACCACCAACACCACCATTGACACTTTCGTTGCGTTGTCTTAAGTATGGTTTGGTTATGCATGTAAGAAATATACGATGGTTCAAATAATTTTGTTTAAGTATAGAAATATGCTTTTGTAGAACATTTGCTTTCGCGAAATATATGTAGGATTGTTTCGCATTTTGCTTCTACGCCGGTCAAATTTCTATACAAAAATCGACTGAAATGCATGAGAAAATAAAATGGACAACTAGGGCAAATAATTTTAAAAAAATTTATTGATAATTAAATATAAATGAAAATACATGTAAATTTACTTAAATTTATTTAAATTTATTAAGAAACTTATTTAAATTTATTGATAAACTGCAAAGAAAAATAAAATTCATTTTACTTTGGCCCAGTTTTGTGCGCAATACAACTGCAACGCCAATAATGAATACAAGAAATTGACTAAACACCATGATATAAGATATACAAATTATAATATGACAACCCAATTCGAAGAGTACAAAAGAGAGATGCTTACGCTGCATATTCCGCAACGAAGAGACAGAACTACTTTCCAAGTCAAAATTCCATCATTTAGACTTTGCTTTATAAAATGTGCATAATGAATTTAAATGTTCTAGTTTTCTTTCATACAAAATGATATGCATTTCTGAATATCACTAAGAAGTATAACTTCTTCCACGCGTAGGGACTCCACGCACCTTTTTTTTTGGAAAAACCATAGCTATTTAGCTATTGTGAATGAAAAAAGCGAAGAACTGCAGAGTACGTATAATATAGAGAAGGTTCAGAGAACGTATAATATAGAGAAGGTTCACCGCGTTGCAAAACTTACGATATTTCATTTTTTGGAGGGGTACTCTTTTCTATAAGCGGATTTCACCAATATTTAACAGGAGCGTCGAAAATAGCAGAATTGAGCATTTTCAGTGTTAAATGAGAAAAATTATGCTAATTTCAATGTACGCTTACAGATTCGCATATTTACAATGCGCAAACGGCTATGGATATCATTTATATACATATATTCTCCATATATTTGATAACAAAGCTCATTAGTATGTACATATGTATGTATGTGCAATTTGACCTATTTAATGATAAATTCCATTAAATCTGTTGAAATAACAACAGATTTTAAAAAACCGTACACATAAAGTTCACATATTCACATACATACATATGTATGTAATTTTGTGTTCATGTAAACAAATTTGAAAAAATCATTCGCATAATGTTTGTAAATTTGTCTACACACAACTTTATGTGTAAATATATACACTCATTGTTTCATTTATAAACTCCGTTGTCACGGACAACCAATGGCCGAACTTCACGTTTTGTCAAAAAGTCAATGTGTTGTTGGTACAAAATCCGAGCTGTACTGAAAAAAATCAAACGATTGTCACCGCTTCCCTTGCCGCTGTACAGCTTCGCCAACAAACCAGCGTAAATATGTATGTTTATGTGAGAGCTTGCATACATAACGACGCAGCTGCGTAAAAATATTTCAGAATTACAAAATATTTTTCACATTCCTTGACAAATACAGTCAATCCCGATTATGTGCCACAATCAAAGATACCGAATTTTTTGGTTTGTTAAAAATAAAAATGTAATATGGCACATAAGCGACTGCGGATACTTAAACGAGTCGTACTCAAAACATTAATTTCTATGCATTTCAAAAAACAAGCCGTGAGATGCAGCAAGATATAATATAGGCTGTTAAGAGTGAAGAGGGAGGGATTTGATTTTCATTTAAGCGGAGTACTATTTAGCCGGGATTGACTGTACACATGAATCAGAGGAATGTTAAATATTTTCTTTGAAACATTTCTTGAATTGAAAATCGACAAATAAACTATGTTGTCAATTTTATTTTAATATACTTTAATACTTATTTTTACGGGGTTGTCACTTTTTCCTTCTCATATATTTCAGAAGTATATTCAATTTATGATTTTTAGCTTTTGAAATCGTCGCGAAAAGACGCTTGTAGGCAGGGCATGCTCGGGGAGATGAAATGGCGTCTGCTTTTATGAATGAATCGAATATGCGTTTTGAAAGTACGTTTGCGTTCATGAATAAAAATTTTGTTGTTGTGTAATTTACTATAAAGTTTGACGTTGGCAATTTGGCTGCCATATTGATTTCTGATGCTTTTTCAAACGATTGTTGTTTTTGTAGAACAGTATTTGCAACTAGTAATAACCCCCGATAATCGGGGGACTCCGTTATTTAAAATGAAAAAAGTAAAAAAAAAAAATTATAAAAACTCAATTTATTCAAGTACTTCATGGAAAACTACATTCGTAGTGGTTTTATTTTGGTCGTAAGTCTTAACTTTGATATCTTGAGAAGATCGTACTCGACTCAATGCGACATACAGCTGGCCATGCGTAAAACAATCCTCCTTGAGGAAAACACCAACTCTTGCTAGAGTCTGCCCTTGAGATTTGTTTATTGTTATTGCGAATGCTTCAATTATTGGAAATTGGCGACGCTTTAAAATAAAAGGAAGTGTTGTTCCCTTCCCTTGTGATTCACAGGTTAAAATTTCGACCTCCAAACAATTACAATGTAGTGCTTTCACTATCAAGCGAGTCCCATTGACCAACCCTTCATATGTATTAAGATTGCGGATTAACATCACAACTGTTTCAACCTTAAGCCTTAACTCATGAACTACTTAACTACTCCACTGAAATTAAGGGAGTTTAGAAATTCTGTAGGGAATCTGACATGCTCTTGAGGATCTTCAGAAACGACAGTATCCACGCTATAATATACCCTTTCTTCACCGGGCAACATATTTACTATTTCGCTATTTATTATCGTACAGGGATAATTTTTTGGACACAAAATTGCCCGATCCTTCAAATGGTTTTGACTAATAACACCAGACTGAGGCTGAAATACCCAATCCACTAAATTTTCATTTAGCAAAATTATCTCTTCTGGTATATTGATTTTCGACTCTGGAGATAGCTCTCGACCTTCTGCAACACGCTAAAGAAAACTGTTTTATAAGGATTCTTTAGAACGCATATTCGTTGAGAGTTTGAGACACCTAAAAAATTTCCAAAGTGAGCACCGTTTCAAACAATTACCAACTATAGCGGCGCGTGAGCTATTGGGCACCACAGGAAGAACTTGCCTGAAATCACCACCTAATAAAATAACCTTTCCACCAAAAGGTATTTCATTTTGGTGAATATCACGTAATAATCGATCTAAGCAAAAGTAGCAAGCTAATTCGACGAGCATTGCGATTTTCTTCTCTGGCCCTCTGTTCCTCTTCGCGTTCAACCTGCGCCATATGCTTATACTCATTTGCCAAGGTGTTCATATTTGAAAGCATTTCGTGGATTTCTCTCAGCAAATACCTATCGCAGTTTGAATTATGTTGTGCCCTTATATCAGTTGCTTGATCCGTGTCAAGAAAAACAGCTGGGCGTAGGAGGATTCTGAAGGATGATCTGCATGCAATGGACCTACCCTATGATATATTGATCCATGTATTCGGAAGCAATATGGTCCGCGCCCTGTAGGCTCCGCAATTTTCGCTTCGAATGATGCAAAAGCAAACGAACTATTTAGCTGCCGAATATTCTCCAAATAGTGTCCCGGCCAAGACCTCAAATCATTTTCTAACACAGCTTTCAAAAACTCAGGTACACGTAATTCTTGAAGTTTAACTTTTCCGCCATGACAACATGTCGTAAAGCCATTTCTTACCTAGTAACAATTTCAACCAAATATTAAGACAATAAGTATGTATATACATACATATATTACGAATATAAAACAATGAAAAGTACAGATACCTTTTCACTTCCGAAATGTTTTCCTTTACAGTGTAAACATATATTAGTCAAACCCCCAAGTGAACTATACTCCGGAAGAACTACGGAGTTTAGGGCAGCTTTGAAATAACTTGCCATAGATCCTGCATGACTACGGCTCTAATAAAACAGGTCAATTCATATACATACATACATACATTAACAATTAAAAATTCCTTTTTATCTATAACATTCACCTCTTCTCTTCGACCTGTTAAACTCCTTTTTCGTCTAATTCGCCTTTGGTTTGGCATTTTATTTTTAATAATTAATCTGAATCTGAACTGAAATTCGATGTAGTATGTATGTATTCGCTGGTAATAGCCGCCTTGACTTTTGGAAGAAAACTGAACTGACTCAAAGCTTACCTAACGCAATAACACTTCTAATCAAAATAACGCCGACAACAATATTTCTGTTAGATTTTGCACTTGCGTCTTCGCCCATACATATGTATATATGTTTGTAAGTATGTATGTGTGAATATAAAACAAAGTAGAGTGCGCATGTCAAAGCGCAATGTTCCTTAGCTCGTACATACATATTCGTGCAACATAGAAGAGAGCGCATGTCAAATCGTAGATAGCACCTTAGCGCATGCATATGTATGTATGTACCAGTGCACATGCCAAAGCAAACATTTGTAATTTGTAATATTCGTGATTCTCTTATTGTCATAGATAACTTGATTAGAATCTCTTTTCTTGCTCTCTCGCTTTCAGCTGATCTGTTTTCTAAGCTGGCAACAAAACACAATCAGGGTGCCGTCAACCAGCAGTTAGTGAAAAAGGCGGGATGCCAGAAAAGCAGCGCTATAATTACTTGACGAAATTAGTGTGAAATGAAACTGTGCGAACATATTTTGGCAAAATAAATGTTTATGTAAATTAATTAATGATTTTGCATTTTAGCATTTACATATACATATACATATATGTATGTATGCATTTTCAAAGTGTTTAATTTAGTGTTTCGTGTAATTTATTAAATACCCAAGTTAATATTTTTCAGCAGTGGCATCATTGGCAAATGTTATAAAAAATGCGAGTTTTGACAGCTCTCTCTCGAACCAAAGAGCCTCGTATCAAGTTATCTATGCTTATTGTCATTTTGCTACCGAGCAGACAACATCGTTGTTGTTAGATTTCGCACTTGCGCCTTCGCGTATGTGGGTATGTGTGTAACGAAAGCAAATGACAGAAACATTTTTAATTATTCATTTTCTTACATATATGCTCTTTTCTGTAGAAGCGCTGCTTATATTAGCTTAATGTAAAAATTGAAGAACTTTAAACGCAAATATATCAAAAGTGGTTCAATGAATTTAAAATCTGTAAAATTTGTGCAAAGTTTCAGATCGCACACTTTAATTTGATGTATTATTTGTCTCTGTACGTTTTGTAGATCTCTGGAAATAAGCGCCTTGTCTTAGAATAATGTATAGATTTTTGCGGGTGACATATCCACATGTGAACGCGTGTAAGTATGTACATATGTATGTTGTGTATGCATGGTTGTGTGAATGCCATACGCACATATTTACATATGTACTCATATTGTAAGTATGTATGATGATTTTTGAGACTATTGTTGTTTTTCAGAAGAATGTTTGTATTTTTTGATTTACATGCGTACGCATACATACATACATATATTATTTGTGTAAGAATGTCATACATACATATGTGTGTACATAAGTATAGAGAAGCGCGCGCTTTTTATATTACTGATAAATGACAATATGTATCTTGATTTGAAATTGATTTGTACTTGCATACATACATACACATGTACATACATGCATACGAAATTATATAATATTATCAAAGATAAGAAATATTTAAAAAGTAGCTTTTATTTGCACATTAACTACAAATATTGCCATGAAAATATCATAATTTAATAATAATGTTAACAATTTTGCATGAATTCACAAAAATTCGCAAAATGATATTCATATCAATTGATATAATTGCATGTAAACGTATACAAATATAAGCAAAAGAGCAACATACATCTGTAATAGCAATGTACTATATTTCTGAGCATAATTTTCATTGAACGCTCAGTTCTGTTCACTCATTTCTGTTAAAATTTCTCCTTCTCAGCCAAAAGTGGTGAAATCCACTAATAGGATTTTGTTAGCTCTTGACAGTTCACACGCTGGTCCGCAATTGAACCTTCTCTATATTATACGTTCTCTGTGACAGTCCAACAAAATTATGTGGCTAAGTCTTCCATACAAAATAAGCTAATAGATTAATTTTCTGGTCAAATAACACACGCCTAATATGTGGAATTTGTTACGGCACACTAAAGCGGTGGCATCCGCAAAAGTTGATGTCAATACATTATTACCTGTCAAAAGATCGGCTGTGTAAATAATGTAAAGAGCTGGGCCTAAACCACTGCCCTGTGTTACGCCAGCTCTTATCTGTCGTTTCTCAAATATGAAATCTCCCACTTTTATAATTAATTGTCTATTTTTTGAATTAGATTTCAATGGTTGAAATCGATCAAGTAGGGTGAATTTAACACATTTGTTTGCTTTCCGAATGGCTTCAAATGGTGCAATGAATTCAAATGGCTTCAATGGAGCAATTCGAATGGTTTATTTCTAAATACGAATGTTTAAGAATAGGCATTTATAAAGAGTAACATTATTGATTATTACTTACTGTAGTATGTCCTTCCAATTTCCTGGCTTACCGATATGCAGTGACATATATGCACAAAGGCACTTGCATTTGCCGTGCAGATCAGCACAGCTAGGATAGAGGGAAAACATACTGCAGCTTACAAACAACAAGTATATAAGCCCAGATAACTAATTAAAGCCCGCTCCTACCTGCTAATGCTTATGCGAAGAAGATGAAATGACAAATATACAGATTACACAAACAAATAAGCAGAAGCTTTACAGTTGGAATAATGTACATAATATGAAGTTGGCGACTATTTAAAGCGAATTGAAAACTAAATATTCAGCTGTAAAATAAATAGAAATTGAATATTAACATATTTATATGGGGAAGGGTTGCCAACATCCCCACCCCCGTGATTCAACCTAATTCACCACCATCACATCATCAATGCCCAGAACGGCTAGTTTTGAGACTGCTCGTTGTTTAACTCCTTTCAAAAATGATCCCTCAATTGACGAGCGATGCGCCACTGATTGCGTATTATACAAGTATTTTCCAAGTCAGCACCTGCTATAGGAGTTTGGGAAGTGTTGTCTGCTTACAGAATGAAAGCGTTAAGAGTTAGAGGCTGTTCTTGATCGGCGCCACCTTTCGAAGTGTTAAAGGGGGAATTAAACACCCACTGTATGTTTTTCTGTGATAATTCTCTTTGAAAGCGACTGCAGTCGAATACTTCTGCGAATCGCTTTGCTTCTCGGTCAGCGCCAACGAAATTCTTTCCATTGTAGGACCTAAATCTTTCGGGCACACCACGTCTACACAAAATTATGTAAGCAGTAGAACTGATGAGTCAGTTCTAGGTGCACAGCTCTCACTGTATGGCACGTAAAGAGCGCAACCCATCTCTTCTCGGTGCTGCGTCGAACAGTCACAGTGACTGGGCCAAAGTAATCAAGGCCAGTGTAGCTAAACGGGCGTACGTAAGGAGTAAGTCTTTTCGTCGAAATCGATCCCATCCAAGGCGCTGACGGGGTGTTTTTATTCGAACGGCATATATTGCAACTGGCAATTATGTTGCGCAACACACTTCTTAGACGTGGCACCCAATAACTGCGGCGGATGTCACCAATAGTAACTTCTATGTTCTGGTAGCACATGGCGCTATAGTGATGTAACACTAATAGTTTTGTAAAAGCATGTTCAGGCGGAAGAATAATAGGACGTCGTGTACTGATTGGAAGCCAGCTGGCAGTGTCGATGCGTCCCTGTACTCGAAGAACACCTTCTTCGTCTATATATGGTGAGACTTGTAACAGTGTACTGTCATGGGCAATGACGTGACCATTTTCAATGGACTGGAACTCTGTTTCATACACTTCGCGTTGTACAATGTGGCATAAAAGATGCTTAGCATTCTCTACCTTTTGGGCAGTTAAGCCATAAAATTGATTTGGCTGTGTACGCCGAAGGCAATGGTCGAAAAGCGTAAGATCCAGGCAACGGTTCTTACCAACTTTTGAAAGGAAGAATCTACTAGAATCTATAAAGTTACAACTCACGATGAATAAAGCGAATTTAGACCGAAGCTCTTTATCAGATTCATCATTTCCAGAAACTGTTACGTCTTCAGAAGGCCAAGCTTGCTCGTCCTGGCGTAAGAACGGGGGATTTCGTGACCATCGTGCTGTTGTATTAAAATTGGTGCAATCGTTTGCTCGCGTAGCTTCATTAGCTACATTGTGCTTAGTGGGTATCCATCTCCAATTTCATATGCTTGTTGAAGCCAATATCTCGGCTTTCTTGTGCTGTATGAAAGTCTTGTAACGACGATGTTCACTCTATATCAATTTGATAAGCGTTTTGGAGCCACTCCACAGGATACAATCTTCGATTTTGAGAGAATGTTCGTTGCAACATAAAATTTACCATTTAAAGATTGAGATGAAATATAGGCAACGGCGGCGAAGGCATCTTCACTAGCATCAACAAATACGTGGTGTTGAAGTATTTGAGGCGTACCATTTCTGAAATAGTAACAAGGTATGGCATATTCTACCATCTCGGGTAGTTGCTTACGCCACTTCGCCCATACAGCATTTACGTCGTTTGGCAAAGGGTCGTGTTTCTAAGGCTCACTTATAAGTAACTTGGTCCCAATAACTAAATTGCTCAGAAACACAGAAACACCAGAGGAACAAAAATTGACTTGAGTAAACTTAGAAGTTCTCTTTTAATAGGGCGTATGTCCTCATTTATCCCCTCTTTAGCAACGTTATGGAATTTTAGTTTGAAGCCGAATTAATCTGATGATGGCTGCCAAAATAAGCCAAGTACCCTCTCACCAACGAAACCTTTTTTCTTGCCAATCGATCATGTAACATCAGTAACACCAAGCGTAAAATTGCGAAACTCAAACCCAGTATCCATATGACTCGCTCGAACCTGTTCTGACACGGAAATTGCTTCCTCTTCTGAGCTGAAGCTATCATGGAAGTCATCGACATAATGGTGGTCCAATATTGCTTTTACTGCGCGGGCCGTCGTTCCGTGTTCATCTTGATGCTCCTGCGCGTTAACGTTTTTACATAATTTACAGCACATGGTGAACAAGCAGCACCAAACGTCAGCACGTCACCACCACTGCTGGAGGAAACGCTGTGAGCACCTGTCGTCTTCTCGTATTAGGAAACCAGTCGAGACCGTCGAAAACCATTCGTAGCTTTCCGGGTTTGTTGGGATTAGCAACGGCAAAAAGTGGCAAATATCAAGTTGTAGGTGTCCACTTAGCAGCCTTTGCTGGCCGCAGTTTTCGTGCTTATATTCCGCGGCAAAATATGCATCATGACTCATCCTTCGCTCCACACAGACTAATCGTTTCAACGGCATATTGTAGCTATCAGATAATTAACTTTGTCACTTTTCCAGATGAGACCCGTTTTAAAACGTCCGTCTACGCGGCATGTGGTAGACTTCAGGACATCTCTTGCACGGATCTCCTCAGTTCTCCTCACTCTCTATCGGAGCAGATCTAACACCGAAACTCTCAATTTCGAAAAAGTTAGATACCATATTGTGAAGTGTTTGATCAGCCTGACTATTCACGAATAAACACGCTACTGGAGACGGAAATGTAGATGATGTTGGGCCGAATATAACCCAACCCAACTCTGTGTTAGCAATGAATGGTGACCGGTAAAATACGGAAGAGGAGCTTACTTTCAGTGGAACTGCAGCTCAGAACTGCTGATCTTGCTTCCAGTGATGTCTGCTGGCTGTTGAGTGAACGACTTGGTGATGTAAGATTACGATTTGCATTTATTTTCGCAGCGGAGAAATTCGGAGTTGACCGTAATGACGAATTGGAAACATTCTTCGCGACTTCATGTAAGAGTTTATGATGCATTCTCTGGCAACGATCAGTTGAACATAACCTGCGTCGATGGCAATTTCTTGTAAAGTGGCCTAAATTGAGACCAGCAAAACACAAACGACGTCGTTTCGCATCTGCTTATTTTCTTGGCACTGAATTATCTACAAAGCGAGCACTTTCTGCTACCTTGTTTTGCTCCTGACAAATTGGACATCTCACTGATCGTTGTGGCTCAACTGTATGTGGACCCCTTATAGGGTACCCATTATATTAGCTAATTTTGATATCCTATCACTCAAATGTTTTACTGTTGCATGTGGCTGTATAAGAACTGCGAAGCTGGCCCATGTGACGACACGTTTGCTCAAAGCAATTTTGAGGCAAGTTCGTCGGATAATGTAGGATTTGATAAATGCAATTCAGCACCATGAGTAGATTGCAAAAATACACAAATATTACATAACTTTGTTGCAAACGGTATTATTTTCATAATGACATTTTCCGCAATAGGTGCGATTTCCTTCACCTGACACAGCTATGTGCGGATCAACAGCTCAGGGCGCCCAAATCTAAATTTTAATAAATTACCGACATTGTCCGGGTGGATTAGCAGTGACTTGACCGCTTCACGCGCGTATCCTTTCAGGCACTTTAATAAACGTTGATTATTCTCGTAATTTCTATATCCATAAATTGCAGTTGACTCTATGTAAGCCGTATAAAATATTGGCCAATTTTCCGGCTTTCCACAAAAATCGTACAATTCCTGCAATTTTCTCGGCAAACTCGAAAACTGTGTAGATGTAGCACTTGTGTTGACAAATGTAGGCATTGTCGTCGAATTAGAGTGGAAGGCGTATCAATCTCTAAAATCGTTGAACTGTACATGTGGTTTGCAGCAGCGGTACTTGCTGCAAATAACGGCGGCGTGTAACGAATATCGGTAGGCTGCGACAACGGTACTGTACAGTTGGCAATAGCTGGCTGCTGCGATTCTGGCAATTGTGTTGCTATCCTCGACGAAACTTCGGCGGCGACTAATTGTTGGATGTACCCACGTTAAGCGTTTCACCACGTGACCGGTGCTGAGAGGCTGATAAACAAATCTCAAGCAAGGCTATTCGTTTTTGTAGAGCCGCAATTTTCTTGACGCGCAATGGCAGCAGCTGATGATGATGGAGTGGTGGCTTCGGTGGCTGTAGGGGCGGCTGGTAAATCACTGGCTATATTGACGGTGGCTGATGCATTGCTACCCTGGCTGGGTTTTGATACTAATGACGTAGAAGCACCGCTGTCCATATTTGGTGAATTCACTGAAGCCTTTCAGCAAGGTGATCTACCCATCGAATGTTGAAATTTCACAAACCAAATAGCCAAACAATTTGAATGCGAAATAAAGGTATGTCATCGATCAAGTGGGGCGAATTTAACGCATTTGGTTTGCTTTTCGAATGACTTCAAATGAGCAATGAAACGGCTTCAATGGAACAATTCAAATGGTTTATTTCAAAATAACAGTGTTTAAGAATAGGCATTTATAAAGAGTTACATTATTGATTATTACTTACTGCAGTATGTCCTTCCACTTTCCTGGCTGATCGATATGCAGTGGCATATATGCACAAAGGCCGTACAGATCAGCACAGCTAGGATAGAGGGTAAACATACTGCAGCTTACAAACAACAAGTAGATAAGTCCAGATAACTAATTAGAGCTCGCGCCTACCTGCTAATGCTTATGCGAAGAAGGGAAAATGGCAAATATACAGATTGCACAAACAAGTGAGCAGAAGCTTTACAGTTGGAATAATGTACATAATATGACGTTCGCGACAATTTAAAGAGAAATGAAAATAAAATATCAACTGTAAAACAAATAGAAATTGAATATTAACATATTTATATATATGTATATATATGGGGAATGGTTGCCTACAATGTTTTATACAATTCTAAATGTACAAGTCAGGATGGAGGATGGAGCCATGTGTAGAAGTTCACGCAAGTGAGGAAAGTTCTCTGATCGCCATTCACTTGGGAGTGGCCAGAAACGATTATTTTACTCATGGCTCAAGCAGCTCACTATTTCCGGTCTTTGACCAAGTATCCTCTGGGTAGCCTAAGAACATCCGTTCGAAGGCGAAACATACCCTACATAGGGTTGCGCGCTGGGTTTGGGACCCGCCACGTAAAAAACTATTCCAATGAAAACCCCCTTTTGATGATGACCATGACAAACGAAATAAGGACTACAGACTAAGGAATAATATAAGGGCATGCACCTGGAATGTCCGGACCCTTATTTGGGAAGGTGCCGCTGCCCAGCTGGTTGATGTCCTCGCGAAAATAAAGGCTGACATCACCGCCGTCCAAGAAATGCGATGGACGGGACAAGGACAGAGACGAATAGGTCCTTGTGACATTTACTACAGTGGCCATGTAAAGGAGCGCAAGTTTGGTGTTGGATTCGTGGTGGGAGAGAGACTCCGCCGCCGAGTACTATCATTCACTCCGGTGAATGAACGTCTAGCCACAATCCCCATCACAGCAAGGTCCTTCAACATATCGCTGATTTGCGCCCACGCCCCGACGGAAGAGAAGGACGAGATGACCAAAGATGCCTTCTATGAGCGCTTAGAGCGCGCTTATGAGAGCTGCCCCCGCCACGATGTCAAAATCGTGCTTGGCGACTTTGCCCACCATGGCGTTAAAGTCGCCATCTTTGGCACTACGATCGGTAAATTCAGCCTCCATGACGAAACTTCCCCAAATGGGTTGAGGCTGATTGACTTCGCCGGGACCCGAAATATGGATAACTGTTGTACTAGACTCCAGCATAAAAAGATTCATCAAGCTACCAGGCTGTCTCCGGATCGAAAAACTACCAACCAGATCGATCATGTTGTGATAGACGGAAGACACGTCTCCAGTGTTTTAGATGTGCGTGCGCTCCGAGGTCCTAACATCGACTCGGACCACTATCTTGTTGCAGCCGAGATTCGCACTCGCCCCTGTGCAGCAAACAACGCACGCCAACAAAAACAAGGAAGGTTCGACGTCGAGAAGCTGCAATCACAACAGACAGCCGAACGATTTTCAACTCGGCTTGCACTCCTGCTCTCTGAGAACACTCGTCAACAACTCGGTATAAGGGAACTGTGGGACGGCATTTCAAATTCCTTACGTACAGCTGCAACCGAAGCCATTGGTTTTCGGAAAGTGCAAAAGAACAGCTGGTACGACGAGGAGTGCCGTGTCGCAACGGGGTGAAAATAGGCTGCCTACCTCGCAACGTTACGATCGACCACAACACATGCGGGATGGGATAGATACCGAGAGTTGAAAAGGGAAGCGAGACGCATTTGTAGACAGAAAAAGAAAGAGGCTGAAATACGTGAGTACGAAGAGATTGATGAGCTGGCCGACAGGGGTAATGCTCGAAAATTCTACGAAAAAATGCGGCGGCTTACAGAAGGTTTCAAGACCGGAGCATACTCTTGTAGAACCCCCAAAGGTGATCAGTGACCGATGCCCAGAGCATACTTTAATTATGGAGGGAACACTTCTCCAGCCTGTTGAATAGCAGTGAACGCACAACGCCAGGAGAAGGCGAACCCGACTCCCCAATCGATGACGATGGAGCAGACGTTCCATTACCCGACCATGAAGAAGTTCGAATAGGAATTGCCCGCCTGAAGAACTACAAAGCGGAGGGGCCGACGGATTGCCGGCCGAGCTATTCAAACACGGCGGCGAAGAACTGATAAGGGGCATGCATCAGAATCTTTGTAAAATATGGTCGGACGAAAGCATGCCCAACGACTGGATTTTAAGTGTGCTATGCAAAATCCATAAAAGAGGAGACCCCACAATCTGCGCCAACTACCGTGGGATTAGCCTCTTCAATATCGCATATAAGGTTCTATCGAGCGTATTGTGTGCAAGATTAAAGCCCACCGTCAACAAACTGATTGGACCTTATCAGTTATCAGTGGCTTCAGACCTGGAAAATCAACAACCGACCAGATATTCACCATGCGCTTCAGGACGGGAATAATGAGTGACTTATAGAGTTTGGTTTCTGTTCGTCGAGAGAGAACTTTACTTCTCAATTGCCTACTCAGTCTGAAGTAGCATCTGTTGGCAAGAATTATCCTGCGTTGGATTTCCAGGCTGACATTGTTGGTGGTGTTTACATTGGTTCCAAGATAGACGAAATTATCTACGACTTCAAAGTTGTGACTGTCAACAGTGACGTGAGAGTTAAGTCACGAGTGCGACGACTGTTTGTTTGATGACAAGAGATATTTCGTCATGCCCTCAATGTATAGTCTTAATTCCAGTAAAAAAATTTATATTAAGATGAGTTTCTGACGATATATCATTTTCATCCAGAGATCTAGTAAGCTCCATTTTATGTTGGTTAAAACCATTATGGTATTCTAATACCAATCGCTGTTCAATACGCTCATTTTTTACTTAAATAAGTGTGGAGCATTTGGTTTTGCGCTTTCATTAACTCTTGAACCATATTTCACATTTTAAATAGTGTCATATTTTAGGTAAAGTTGAAAGTCATAGTTTCAGCATTTCGATTTGGTTAGTTTTGGGATAATTGCATTTGTGCAGTGTTGCCTTTTACCCCGTTTGCATAGCTCCCTTGTGTAGCATTGACTTTAAGATTTACTGGTTCTAAAATATTGACTGGGATTTCAATATTTTCGTTAGGAGAAATACTACTCGTTCATTACGTCGTGCTTGAATTCCGACAGAAAATTTCGTTTTTAAATCTTTATATACAGGGCAAACCCCATAGTTTTCAATATGATATCCCCCACAATTACTTCATTTTTATGCTATTGCAACCTGTTGCTACATAGTATCGGGTGATTTTTTAAGAGCTTGATAACTTTTTTTAAAAAAAAAAACGCATAAAATTTGCAAAATCTCATCGGTTCTTTATTTGAAACGTTAGATTGGTTCATGACATTTACTTTTTGAAGATAATTTCATTTAAATGTTGACTCATGTGGTTTCAACAAGATGGCGCTACATGCCACACAGCTCGCGATTCTATGGCCATTTTGAGGGAAAACTTCGGAGAACAATTCATCTCAAGAAATGGACCCGTAAGTTGGCCACCAAGATCATGCGATTTAACGCCTTTAGACTATTTTTTGTGGGGCTACGTCAAGTCTAAAGTCTACAGAAATAAGCCAGCAACTATTCCAGCTTTGGAAGACAACATTTCCGAAGAAATTCGGGCTATTCCGGCCGAAATGCTCGAAAAAGTTGCCCAAAATTGGACTTTCCGAATGGACCACCTAAGACGCAGCCGCGGTCAACATTTAAATGAAATTATCTTCAAAAAGTAAATGTCATGAACCAATCTAACGTTTCAAATAAAGAACCGATGAGATTTTGCAAATTTTATGCGTTTTTTTTTAAAAAAAAGTTATCAAGCTCTTAAAAAATCACCCGATATTATAGTTTTGTTCACCTAACGGTTGTACGTATCACCTAAAACTAGTCGAGATATCTGGATATAAGCTTAAATATAAATGATCAAATAACGAGAAAAAATGAAATCCTGTATGTCCGTCCGTCCGTCTGTATGTGGGTGCCTTAGCATCACTGACGCGCCCACAAATCGCCATTAACCGAAAACTTATAAAGAGCCATAATTAGGCACTAAATTAAGATATAAAGCTGTAAATTGGTACAAGGCACCTCAGTAATAAGGTGCATTTCCAATTGATTAAATTGGTGTGTGCCACCTTATGACTAAAAATTGTTTAAATCCAATAGAAACTGTTCAAACCCGTAGATACCGAATAATTAGACCCCGGTACCTATAGCTGACTTTTGATCAAAAATGTCGATCAGTGCGTGATATAATATATGTATAACTGAAATAAACGGATAATCATTCTCTTATAATGGTATGTCTGTATGTAAAAAATGGGTTGAATCTGACCAATATTCCCTTAAGCCCCTATATACTTAATATAAACATTTTCGAACTTTCGAGTGGCTTTGTACCACTTATATCGGCCAGTATGTGAGTTATCCCAATGAAAATAAACGGGCGGGTTTTACTCATGACAGTGTATCTTTGTGGCTAAAATAGATAAATTTGAGCGAAAACTTTGCCTAGCCCCTATATAACTAATATCAAAATTTTCAAACATCCGGCTGACTATACTCTATATGGTTGGTTTTACTTTAAAGTATTTCCCTCGCTTTGATTCTTGCAAGTTGAAAGAGTATAACATATTCGGTTGACCCAAACTTGGTCCTTCCTTCCTTACTTCTTTATTTCTTAATATTGTTTTTTTACTTTTCGCAAAAATCAGAATACGCGAACCGAATTAAAAAACACATCCGTACACCTTGACTTACATGTAAAGAGAAGGTTGGACGCGACTGTCAATTGGAAGTTGGGTACTCGGGTTGTAGTCCAGGGGGTCCATGCGAGATTGCCCAAGAGGAATTCATGGAAGGGCTACTCCGGCTGAACTTTCGGGACCTTAGCCCGGCGTTCCAGAGGTCTTAATTGAGGATGGTCAGTCGTCCCTGGAAGGTGGCCTTGATAGTAGCACAAATGTAGGCCTGTAGGGTACGGACAAAATTATGTCTTCCTGGTGAGCGTTAGATGGGAGATTAAGGGAGGGTGGGTGATCATAATTTGATACAAATTATGGTTACTCCTCAATCTCCACCATCGAGGGATGAGAGTCCATTACGGCTATGACGCAACACTGGTAATGACAGGAAGCAGTATGGACTTGCGGTTGGGGAAGCGGTATTAGTAGTACCGCTTTAGGTTTTTGAGAAGCTGGAGGAGAATGAGAAAATTTCTCGTCTTTATTGTAGTTTGGAGGGTAAATGATAGGAATATTGGGAGGTCCAAAGGTATTATGGTAAGGAAAATTAAGTGGTGAACGCGTAAGTTAACCTTGAAGAGGAGAATTGTGCGATGGAGACGAAAGTATCAACGCGCCCGACGCTATCCAATTCTAACAGGCTTTTCCAGCTTAGGTACGATTTTAGTTGTGCGACTAAGGAATACAAGGATCTTTGTCAGTGAGAATAGAAACGATTCTTGGTTTCAGGTCTATAGGATCTGCCGGGGCCTCTCTTGGCGTCGGTGACACTCTGTTATCGTCGTGGAGAGAGTTGCGGTTCAGTTAAGAGCGTTCTTTCCCAGGGCGGAAAGTCAGGTACCTCAAGCACCAGAAGTACCTACCCCTCCATTTGACGATGAGGAGCTAGGGTACGCCTTTGGCGTGGTTAGGACTAAACGTTCCCCAGGTTTTGATGGTTTGAACGGAAACATGTGCAAAAGCACATTCCGGAATACCTGGAGTCCGTTTACAATAAGTGCGTCTGGGAGGGACACTTTCCACACGAGTGGAAAAGTGCTAAGGTTGTTTCTCTCCTGAAGTCCACTGATAAAATCAGGAGCGATCCTCGTTCTTATCGGGAATCAGTTTGCTTCCAGTACTGGAATGAGTTATCGTGAAAAGGCTTCAGGTGCTAACGCGGTGTATGTGGTCAGATAGGCAGTATGGGCCCAGGAAAGGACGCAGTATAGAGGATCCCTTATTTCATGTTCAGAATGTCGTTAGAGAGAATATCAACAAATATGTCCTTGGCATTGTATCCATTCCACACTGCCAATGCATTGATTTGATCCGCTGTGCTTTTGAACGCCGTGGGGCAGGCCTATCGTCATCAGGTACCCACGTTAAACACACCGGACGTTGTCAGCAATAGCGTATGAGGCAAGTCGCGAATGCAACGGCTGTTTCTTTGATGATAGGAGATATTTCGTCTTGCCCTCGGTCACTAACAGATACTCATATTCTAAATAAGTTTACGTACATTTATAAATATACTTCGGTGAAGGAAACCTCGTTAAATTCAGAGGGTATTGTACTCCTTGAGTAATGCATTTTTTGTAGCTCTGTGGGGAGATTGGTTTATAAAAGATACGTATTTAGTTCTGAAGTTCAACATAACTAGTAAGTAATGTGTGGTACCAGAACGGTATTGAAGTACTCTGTGTACTCTTCATGGGTGCCGTCTCCCTGCCGCTAGAGTGTGATATATAAGGGATGGCTATTAGATGTCCAAATAAACGGATAGCACTTGTGTTGACATGTCTTCTTATCCAAATCCAAATTTGTAGTGCTTCTTTCTCTGATCGTAAAATTCTCCTTTCCCGAAAAAAGCTTAAAATTCTTATAAATAAAAGTTTTCCCTAGCGGGACATAGAATGTTCTTTCAATAATTCCAACACTGTGACTCTGATATCGCTGCATTTGATATTATCCAGAACCTAATATCTCAGTTAAAATATATATAAAGTATAAAAATTAATTACCAGATCACCTGTAGAAGAGTCTTTGGCGTCTCATCAACTTTGTGAAGGGTCGTGGAGTCACTGTTAATATAAAGTAAACAGATATCTGCTTTTTTACAGGAGAGATACAAATTTCTCAATTTCATTCGCGTTGCCGAACTTTGTCAAATTTTTTGGAGTTTTCCTAGAAAAAAATCTAAGCTGGGACATTGAAAGCAGAGTCCGTGAATACAAACCTAAATGCACTATGCTCAAGATTGGAATCAGGATTTAACTAGGAGCGCGACATTATACCCGATCTTTTAACAGAACTCAACCTAATTTGGGGGCAACCAGTAATACATACAATTCCTCTAAACTGCGATGGAACTTTCAGCTCGTTGAAGTGACAACACAGGGCATACTGCAAAACTACTTCAATATAAAATATTACCAACATCTGTAGGTATTTGTCGGCTTTGTTAAATGTGTTAAGTTCGAGATATCGATCTGAAGTTTTTAACCCGTTTTCTCTTAACCCTTTCAGACTTGAGAAATTAAAGTTTACAGATTTTAACGCCGCTTCGCACAGTTGCTAATATGACCATCGTGAATGCAATAAAAATAAGAAAAAAAATTATCCGAAGAAGGATTCCTAGAAAAAGGACTAGCACAATTGTGTATTACCGTCTTAAGGCCATATTATTGAAAGAAAAAACAGTACGATTTAAAAATCTTATTTCAAGAAAAAAAATGATTTTATATTGATGGAATGTATTTAAAAATACAATTCATGTACATTGATTGACATTATACATTTTTTTGTATGGTACTCCTGAAAACAGTTTTTGTTTTTGGTTAGACAGAGAAATACATCGCATTTGGAGCATTTTATTCTAGTTCTGCTTGTACGTTCTTTCACGTGGCACGTTCGTGCTGTTGTCATATCCATTGCCTCTGGCCAGTGATCATACCGATCAGTACGCACATCAACGGGAGGATCCAGGGGTCTATTTCTTTTTGCAGCTGGCTCTGCTGTTGATGTGCATTACGGAACTGGTGGATTAATTAGCCTTTCAGTGAATTTGGCCAATACTTCGCCGAGCTCAGATATAAACTTAAATAGGTCTTTAGTATTCTTTTCTCGCATGCCCGCCTTTAGTGCATCGGCTCTGTACTCTCTGCACGCATTGCATACTGCCATGTCAATCAAATGAAAAGTTGTTTTTACAGTCCATTTCTTCGTTTTTATAAAAATTCTGTAGTATTCCATTGACTGATCAGCTGCGTCGACTCCGCCCATTTTAGCGTTGTAACGCTTCACGATTTGAGAGCATGGTACATTAATGTGCTTGCGTTCCTTTTTGCACCACCTTTGTACCACTCCAACTGGGTCTTTTCCACACTCTGTGGAAACTAGCGTAACGCACTTGCTATCGCGCCATTTAACTGCAACTACATTACCTTTCATCAAAATGGCACATCAAGTGCTAATTGAGCCCGATAGGGCTGCTCTCCTACCTACATTACCTTTCACAAACTGGCTTATGTCTCCTCTATTCATATTTCGGTCTAACGGGAAATCCATCCTCTGCACAGGCAATCGGTTTAAAGATATGGTCCCAGTAGCCTTGTAGCCGAGTTCCAGGAGCTTTTTTAAAAGCGGAATCGTGGTAAAATACCAATCAAAATAGAGAAAACTCCCTTTCGGCAAATGTTTTGTCAATCTGATGACAATAGACGGTCCAACTCCCAAGCCAGTGTTAGAAAAAGTTCCCGCTCCTTGGAATATTTCGAAATTGACGACGAGCCTACTGGAAGTCGCAACAACAAGGTTCTTAAGACCTACAGGTCTCGGATTATTTTTAACGTATTGCCGCATGGACGCCCTTCCTGTAAATGGGATCATTTGCTTATCAATCGAGTATTCCGTAATTTCTGTTGCTAGTGCTTGGCATCGAGATCTAACGCAGTCTATAACCGGCTGAATCTTAAACAGTTTGTTTGTCGGAGGCTGTAGAGTATCAACAAAATGGAGGCTGTTCCTTAATGTAAAGAATTTATCTCTGGTCATCGCGTTTTTTATTTGCGCTAATCTGAAGCCTTCCGATATGATATGGAGTCCATAAAGATTTTTAATGTCGGCAGCAGTAGCATTGAGGACACATCCATGCTGAGATAAGTGATACTTATTGGTGAAAAACGCGGCGTTTTGAAAATGATCTTCAGGAAAATATTTCTGAAAATACTCCATGAGTGTACCAACTAAAATATTTCCTTGATGACTTGTTTGTTGCGGGGGCGTCGAGTCAAAAAACCGACGCTCTTCCAGACTTCATCCCAAGCAGATACGCTTGTATTTACATGACTTACAGTTGGGTCTTGATTAGCTGGAAGTAAAATTTCATCTTTCGAAGAAGTTTGATTACAATCCGACTCGGATGAACCGCCCATTTGCCAATTGGGTTGTTCCCAGAGCGCATCATCATTTGAGTCATCAGAACTAAAGTCAGCATCGGAATTTTCCAATATTTGGAGAACTTGAAGCATGTCCTCATCAAGATTCAAATTGAAATGACCTGGAATGGCACAATTGTGCGGGTAAATGAAAATGCGAGGTCAAACCCTGAAGCGCACAATTGTGTGGTCCTTTTTTAAACTTGTTCAAAACACTTAAATTAATTATATTTTCTTCACAATAAAACAATATATATTTTATTTAATATTTTTCGATACACATTTTTGCAAAACATCACGAAACTAAAACACTGCACAAAATTTATTAGAATTTACCTTTTTTCTTTCTTGACAACAGGGCTGAACACTTCAAAACTTTGCAAATTGTGACAAAAATACACAAAAAATCAAAGCAACCGTTGAAAAGAACCGTTAGAAATAAATGGCACAATCAGTCCTTTCGGGTCTTAAAACGTAGTAAAGCGAAAGAAAATTTTAACATATTTTTAGTCTTACCCGCACAATTGTGTATTGAAGGTCTGAAAGGGTTAAATAATCTGCTCATTTCTAACAGCCGATATCGGACCACTGTAACATATGGCTGTCATACTTCTTAGAACACTTTTTTATTTGGCGAGATAACTTTACAAAATTTGAATTCGATCATTATCTAAGGCAATAATGCAATCCCTAAAGAATCGATAGGATAACTATATCATATAGTTGTCATACAAACTAAACAATCAGAATCAAGTTCTTGTAAGGAAACTTTTGTGTTTGGAAGGGTATTAAAGCTTCGATGCAACCGAAGTTAACGTTTTTGTTTTTGTTTCATTTGAACATTGAACCCGTACTTTTTTTCTATCTTTCTCCGGTTACGCTGCTATTGGGTGCTTAATTCATAACTATTTAACAATATTGGAAATGTTAATTGACAGTAAATACACCCGAACTTAACCCTTCCTTACTTGTTTTTATTTATTTCGTTTCTGCCTTTATTCTTTTTTTTTGTTCCTTTCTCTATAGTGTCTCAGAGGATTGGAAAATATAATAGCCAATATGAATTCAACCACGACTCTGAAACACTTAAGGTCAGATATAAAGTTACTAAACGCATCCAGTATCCCTTCTGCATTTAACGCAATCAAAACACCAATAGGAAATCACATTGAAACCGATATTACACTTGAAGAAGTCGAAACTACAATTTTGACCCTCAAAGAAAAATACCCGATTAATATAAAATATCCCGTCCCATCTTAAAAAACCACCTAAACTGTCTTAAATTTAAACTTTTCATACTCTATATTAAAATAATAAACACTGGTTATATCTACAACAAAAGAAGGATAAGAGTGCCTTCGAAATCTCAATCACGACAGCAGCATTGCAAACTTGTCAAAGTATTACCACTTTTTAACCCCACATGCATCATGCAGCAGCTAGAAGTACTCATGCTTCGTAAAGTCGCTTCTATGCTGGGTAAATCAGCAAATTAAATTTTAACAAGTAAGGAAGGGCTATGTTCGAGTTTAACAGTACATTTCATACTCTTGCAACTTGCCAGGACCAAACTAGGGAAATGCCTTAAGGTGCAAAAACGTCAACCAGAGAATCGGTTTCCAAGTCATTATATCTATATTAGGGCGGGTCGATTTAAAAATCGCCCATTGCTCAGTGAAAATCATATTCTAGGGATCAAAATAAGATACTTTGTCGAAGGAACCATACCTCTAAAACGAATTTTGATGTCCCCCAATTTGGGTCGAACCTTTGGGTAGGGGCAAATTTTGAAAAATCCCACTTTGACCCATTTAGAGTGCTTCAATAGAGTCCAAATGTATGACCGACCTCCGCTAACTTTGGACGGCCGATCCACCCATGCCAGTGGCACACCCCCTGGAACTCCCCTGTGGGGTTCCCCACATAATCATTTCAAAAAATCACCATTTTTGGTGAATTACATGAAAAAATCAGCTAAATTGCTATGTTTTTTCTTTATTTTTATTTATTTATTTATAATAATATCTATTTTTTCTCTTAAGAAATTTATTTAGTCAGAACATATGTAAATGAAAAAATTAATTTAAGTGAGGTATAGAAAAGAAACTAAAAAAAATATTGTTTGAAGTCTTTTTTACTTTCAAGTCTGGGTAATTTCGCACGGCTCTCTAATGTCGTCACCATAACAGCCTCTACATTTTCCGGTATAATCCGTTTAGAAACACTAGCTAGCAATTGAACATGTCGTTCCGTTCCTTGTATGTGTGATGGAATTTTTGGATCATTAAACGGTGGATCATCTTGATTTAAATATTCTTTCAATGTATCGTACGGAATGCTTCGCGTGAATGGTGGTTCAAATACGATATTTATATCATTCAAATTGATCATTTCCGTATAACTTGTGCAATTAAAGTTTATATCTGGTTTTTTATAAACTTTAAGTTCCATTGGCTCGTCAACATCGGTTCGATAGCGTAGATTTTTCTTGATGGCACAGTCGCGCTTTTCTTTCCTATCATCAAACAACATTGATAACAAGATATTTTCCGAATGCCCATAATATGAATTATCTTTAATTACTTGATTGCCAATTTTGCGTAAATGAGGTTCTAGAAATCGTGACCAACCAATGAACTTGAAAAATAATGCACTGCCGTCCACGACAGAGCTGTAATACTGGATATTGAAGTACCTTGGCACATAACATTTAATTATAAATTTAACCAGAATTCTTAAATTTGCATCTGGATTTTTCGTTGTCACATATAATCGCAATAATCTAGCGGCCTTGGTGAGCCACCGAGAATGTACAATTTTCCCTGGTTTGATGTTAGCCAGATCCACCGGAACCACGCCGCCAGAAATTGCATGGGCCATGTCGTATAAGTACTTCGAATCGGTGGAAAAATTTTTTTTTTCTGGAGCAGGGGGCATATTTTGCAACTCAATTTTCTGGAAGCCGTCCACCACCTAAAAATATATAATAATAAAACAATTAAAAATGGTTGACAATTATAATAAATGAGTGATAGCAATTACTTACCGGAAGAGTTTCACATGTTTCGATTTGACGGCTCAGTTTTCCGGTTGCCGATCTTGGTCCAGTGCTGGTTGATTTATCCAAAGCTTCAAACAAATGCCGAAACGGAAGTTCGTTGAAGTGTAGAAGGCAAACAAACCAATGCAATGGTCTTTTTAACAGCAATTCGAATCGTCGTATAATTCCACCGTGTGGGCCAGTGTTTGTTGGCTCACCGTCAGTGCATATTCCAGTTAATGTATCCAGTGATATATTTTTATCGTTGAAAAAACCATTTAATTTTTTTTGTATTCAGCGGTTTCATGTTCCAGTCTTACGTAACCAATGAATTCAGAATTGGGTTCTCTCAAAATAACAAGATGAGGTTTTTTTACCATCCTAGTATGATACTTCTCATCAATTTTATCTATCGTTAAAGTATCATCTTTTCTGCCATCGAATGAAAACGCTAACAAATTGGTATCATCTAACCGTTTGCGAAGCACTTTTTGTCTGCATTTCTCTTTTTCTCTGCGAACTTTCTATTTATCCATGATGAGAGGTTTCCCATGCTTATCTTTAATTTTAAAATCTTGCAAAAGAGCGGTTCCCAATGCTGATGCTACTCTGTCAGGCACACCAAATCTGTCACATACCAAGGCAAAGTTAAAACAATCGTATCTCTCTGTGTATTGTGAACTTGTGCTTCTATCCATATCTTCTTGAACCGGTGGTGACGTTGCTCCTTGCTCTTCAGTTTCCATCATAAATGCATTCATTGTTAGTCTTCTCTGATTATGTTGATCGTGCGTGAACTCTTTGAGGCGTTCGGGAACCCAGCCGCATGCACATGGAGCTGCCTTCAAATCGCATTTACATGTTCCCATGTAAAAATTGTTTCCAGAGATTTTACATACTCTGTAAATTGTTGGGTGTTGTTTCTTCTCTTGATTTGCTCTTAATACTTCTCAAGCAATTTATTTAATTTATTACATACACTTTTCTTCAGCATTATTTCTATACCAAGTTTTTTCCAAATTCCAATCAACTTATCTTGTACTTGAATAGTGAATGATTTATGGGAAAACTTTTTTTGTTCTGTTTTAGCAAGTTCGCTTAAGTAAAAATAATATCTCAAGATATCCAGATGGGTTGGTAAATTAAGATCAGTCAAATCAGTAGACACCCCAAAAACAGTAACATCATGCTTGGGTATATGACTCATTGGGTTTTCGATAGTTGTTGATGTAGTTGCTGCATCTTGCGGTGTAGAGGATGGTGGATTCATTGTAAACTTTTTGATTTGGAATGGTCACTTCACTTATTATTTTTTTTGAAATACCATAGTGGTTATTGCTTTAATTCTCCTCACTTTCAGAGGTAATAAGAATGAAATGGTAATTTCAATTCTATTTCAAAATTTGCCCCTACCCAAAGCTCGACCCAAATTGGGGGACATCAGAATTCGTTTCAGAGGTATGGTTCCTTCGGCAAAGTTTCTTATTCTGATCCCTAGAATATGATTTTCATAGAGCAATGGGCGAATTTTTTGCCTCCCCACAAATCGGTCCGGCCTAATGTATATGTAGAAATCTATGTTTCTTTTATTTTGAAATACCCATAATTACAAATCGAACAAATTGACCGAACTTGACGAAACTATTGAAACGGACCCTAACACGGACGAGAACAGAAGACAACACAGTTTAAATAAATCAGAGAAAGTCGTACATAATTATAAAAAATTAAAAAGTAAGGAAGGGCTAAGTGCGGGTGCAACCGAATATTTCATACTTTTGCAACTTGCTAGAATCAAAACTAGTGAAATAAGGTGTAAAACCAATCATATAGAGTAAAGTCAGCCGGATGTTGGAAAATCCTGATATTAGTTATTTAAGGGCTAGGCTAAATTTTCGCTGAAATTTATATATTTTAGGCACAAAAACACATTCTTATGAGACTCTGATTGTAAGAGATGCATTATCCCTTAAATCCAGTTATATATATCACACATTGACCAACATTTTCTATCAAAAGTCAGCTATAGGTACCGTGATCCTCATCTTTGGAACCTAGAGTTTTGAACTTCTTTTGTTGGATTTGAAAAATTGTTTGTTATAAGGTGGCATACACTTAAGGTATTATTCGTGCAAAGATTAATCTCATTATATTAATTGCTTCGTGATTTGTGTCCTGGAAAGTAAAAGAATCAAGTGGAATTTAAAATTGTGCTATATGAGAAGTAGGGTGATATACCAAATGTTGTCGAAATCAGTTGGACGACTCACGAGATATGGGATTTCTCCAAAAAGTGGGCGGAGCCACGCCCATCACCCAATTTTTAACTCGGCCCCTAACAACCCTTATCATACTAGCCCGTCGACAAATTTTTGCATTTCTGGCGCATTTGGTTATTGATTTATCGCGCTTTTAGTAGTTTTGAACAGTACCGTTATATGGGGAATGAGCGAGGTTTTCATTCGGTTTTATTCGCTTTCACACCCAGCAGTCGTTCCTGTAATATTCCTGCTGGATGAATTTGGTTGTTGTATCTGTAGTGCTTTAGGAGATATGTACATTAAAGATATTAGGAAGCGGGGCCATTCTTAAAACTTTTTAATCTACAGGTGCCCCTTGCTACTGTGATCCCCTGTGCCAAATTACAGCTTTATATCTTAATTTAGTGCTTAGTTATGGCACTATATATGTTATGTATTTGTGGGCGTTTTTGTGCTAAGTTTCATCAAGATATCTCAAATTTATTCCAGTTACAGCTTGCACGGGCGGACGGACGCATCTACGGACAGACAGACAATCAACCGGATTTCAACTTTTCTCGTCATCCTGATCATTTATATATATAGAAGTAAGTATATATCCCTATATCTATCTCGATTACTTTTAGGTGATATGAGTTTTAAGAATGGCCCCGCTTCCTAATATGTTTAATGTACATATCTCCTAAAGCCCTACAGATACAACAACCAAATTCATCCAGCAGGAATAGTACAACCGTTAGGTGAACAAGGTTGCAAGAATATAAAAAGTAGGCGATTACTGTTTTCGTGTTTGTGCGCTTGGGCGACGGTATAAGGTAAGTGCAACAGCGAGAGAAGGACTACGAAATCGTGAACTACGAGTTTCAATAGTGGCTTCAAGAATAAATATTATGAGAGAGTTAAGAGAAACATTAAATGAATTTAAAAGAAATGGACCGATAAATTCACACCGCAGTGTAAGGAAAGCCAAAATAAAAAAATATGAAAATAAAAATTTAAAGAAAAACGAAAATTCTAATAAGAAGGTTGAATAAAAGAAATGTAAAACTATAATTGCGATGAATTTAGGCACATATCGAAAAATTGTCATAAACCTCAACGTAAACAACCAGATATGATTTACATTTTTTAAAGGATGAACTTTTTAAAGTTGACGCGTAGGAGTGTAACATGATTCAAAAATCGTTAAGCTGAAAGCTTAATTGCAAATACATGAAGTGTGAAATACAAATTAGAGGACTATGTGGTGGTAGTCGACACGCGGAAGAGTCTGTGAAACAAACTTAACAATCGAAAGCATTATTGTAACAGTTACCTTGTATTTGGTAGAGGATGAATTATTGCCTAGTGACATTTTATTAGAACAAGACAACTTTAGAGCCAACATGCGGTTAAATACTAAAACGGAAAAATACCAATAAAACGAAAAACACGAACAAGAAATTAAAGTTGAAGACGTTACGTTAGTGAAAACGAAATTATATGTGAAATAAACGATAAATCTGTAGAAACAACATTAATAGAAATTATAAACGAAAATAGAAATAAATTAACTCGGAAAAACTGATTTGATATAAATGAAAATTTAATTAAATTCAAATGTAATTGTGTCTCAATCTCCCAATCGTGTACCAGAACTTAAAAAAACATATGGTATCTGAAATGATAAACGATTTAATATTTATAATCCAACGTTCAGAATCACAATACGCAAGTCCAGTTGTGATTGTAAAAAATAAAAACGGTAACATTAGATTATGTATTGACTACCGACGATTAATTTGCCAAAGAAATATTTCCACTTACAAATTTTGAATAATGTCTTCAGTAAGCACTGCATTATAAATAAGTATTTCACAACGCTAGATTTGAATAGTGGGTACAATCAAATTGAAATTGAACCAAAAAGTCGTAAGTACACATCTTTACTATGGACGGCTTATACGAATTTAAAAGAATGCCATTTGGACTGAAGAGTGATTTAATAGTATTACAACGTTTAATGTGCAAAATCCAAGAAAAAGCTACGGAAGATAATAGATTATATAAATGGTATACTTATCTGCAGATTTGCATTGATATTTCAAAATACGAGTTTTTGAAAACGACAAGAAATTTTTTTAAACTTTAGTGTATTGTTACAAAATGAACGTGACGGATTAAAATCAGTTGCGTATTACAGTAGATCCACGAGTGACACTGAAAAAAGTTTCTACAGTTACGAAATTGAAAACTTAGCTTCAATTGATTCCGGTACAATAGCAAAATTTGCAACCGATTGTAGCGCTGTTAAAACTTCTATGAAAAGAGAGAACTTATTCACGAATTAGATATCGATATTAAATATCGTCAGGCTAGACATGTGGAACACGTCGATGCATTAAGTAGCTGTCCAAACAAAGGTGGAACTTATGTATGTATGTAGCTACTCTACGAGTAGATAAAGTATCGATAATACCAGACGATTGGTTGTTGATAAACAAACTTTGAAAGAATTCTGTATTGGGAAAAATCGAAAAAAAGAAATTCTGTTAGAATGGTACGATAAAAATGGTCACTTGGATTGTTCCCACGAATGCGTAATTTCGTCAAATCAAATTTAAAGGACGAAAGGAAACGAACACATATTATTCCTATTTGACGCTTTTACGAAATATACGTTTATTAAAGCAGTAAAGAGTACGTATTTGAAACGTTACGAGAAGTTACCAGCTAATGGTCAATGAACACAATGAAGAAAGCTAAGAAGCGATCCGATGATCATCACCAAACGAATTCCAGGTGACTTAGTGCTAGTCGAAAATGAGCCTTCTAGGACTGAAACATCCAGAAAGCTGGAGCCACGTTAGATAAACCCTTTTATAATTAAGCAAGTGCTTGCTAAAGACCGTTATTTACTTGAAGACTTGCCAGGAACAGACCGAACGTCACTATACTTCAATTTACGCATCTAATAAGATGAAGTCATGGTGCCAACTTCCCCCTAATTTTGACCGCCAACTTGTAACATAACCTCCCGCGCAGCAATTTAATGTAGATTATTATAGATTAATTAAAACTGAAAAAGAAAAATTTCCCTTTCAATTGAGGCATAGTAATGTGAGAAGAATACCACGAAGTAAAGTTAGTCAAAATCAGTTCGGCGTATCCCGAGATATGGGATTTCACCTAAAAGTGGGCTCCTTTAAAGCTCTGTCATACCACCTCGGAGGTAAAATTGTATGTCTCTGGCATATTTAGTCATTGATTTATCGCCATTTTAGTTTTTAAAACCGTACCTTTAAAGCAGAGGTGGACGGGGTTATCTTCCAATTTCATCCAGTTTCGCTAGGGGTGCTGAAGGGATTTGTCATGAGCGAATTTCGTTATTTTAGCTTAAGTACTTTAGAAGATATGTACATTAAATTAAAAAGAGGGTGGGTCACGCCTAATTTTTCAAAATTTATAGCTCTTGCTGCTGCGATCCCCTGTTGCAAATTGCAGTTCTATACTTAATATAGTGCTTAGTTATGGTATTTTATAAGATTCCAATAAACGACGTTTTGTGGGCGTTGCAGTGGTCTGACTACGTTTGTCTGCAAAAAAAACCCTTAATTTTTTTGCCAAGGAACACGTGTACCAAGTTTCATAAAGATATCTTAATTTTCGCTCAAGTTATGGCTAGGATGGACGCACGGACGGAGAGTCACACGTATCATCATTCTGATCATGTACGTATAAATTTCCCAATATGAATCTCGATTAGTTTTAGCTGATACATACAACCTTTAGGAACGAGAATGTTATACTATGAAGCCATATGTTGCAAGAGTATAAAAATATAACTAATTATAGTAGAAACTTACACTTTAGTAATTTAATCGTTTAGTTTAATTTTATTTGTTGTTTTTAATTAGGCCGAAAGACCAGCAACCGGTGCTTTATATATTATTTATATACATATAATATGTATGTATATTAGAGGGTTGATTAAACCTGGAATTCAAATTTGTCTAAGAGAATAAGGGTCTAAACACGTTTTCGAGCCAATGACTTTTTAGGTGAAGTTTAATTTTTCGGGATTATAAAAATTTCTTCGTTAGTTTTTTGAGATATCTGAATGAATTTTAATACATAGGAGCTTCTTGAGATTATATACATATGTAGGTCGAAATTGACCAGATCGAACAACTATATCACATACCTCCAATACAATTGATCATTCAGATTTTTTAAATTCGCCTCGAAACCGGATTTAAACTCATAGTCTCTTAGGCAAAGTTATTCAGAATAATCCGTGAAATATTTCCCGCATACCTGCTTTTATATAGAAAATATCGACTTACCATAATGTCTATACCTAACTTTTTGAAACTCACCTTTCGTAGGAACATGAAATCCGGTTGGTACTTTGCAGGCATAAATATTATTAATAAACGATCGAAAAACTGTAAGCCTGAAAGTGATGCTATACCCATATAAAGAAACACGCCGAAAAGTACTGGCATAGGAATATGACAAAGTAGAGGTGTTAACATAACAGAAAACCCGATTGTTAAAAATATTAATACGTGTGTTACACGTTGTTCTCGTACACCTAAAAAATGTGGTTTCTCTCCTGGTGCAGAGCATTCAGATTCCAATTTTAGTGAATTCACATGATTTATACTAAGAACAGTTGCGGCAACAAACCTGAAAAAGCAAATAATTCAGATTTGTTGATATTAAATAATAAAAGTTACATGCCATGGTAAACCCATTGTACTGCATATTTGTATAAGTATTGATAATATGAATAGATCCAAGTGGTAGCCACACCCCTTTTTGAGTTTGTTTTCTTTACGATTTATTATTACCGACGTAATTTGCTGATCCATAAAAATTAAAATAGTTCCTAACATTGCTGGAAATATGGCTACAAGTGGTGTCCACCAAGGGTTATTTGTTGAAAATAGTGGAACTAACCAACCACGCGAGCTTAAGGTTGGTTTAAATTCGTGCGGTACATCAAGTTTTGGTGTTGGGATGTTCATTATAAAATCCAGAATTGACATTGATAATATGGCAATAATAACAGCGAAGTCACTGATATACTGCCGTACTATTGATGGGAAATATGGCGCATTCTTAAGACCTTTTAGCAGCACTGATATTATGAAGGTACCAAAAAACAGTATTAGTGACATCAGGAAAATATTTTCAGTACTTTCTCGAATGCAGTCTGAACCAACCAGGGTACCATAGTTAGCCTGTTAAAGTATTGTATGAAAAGACTTTTTATCTAAAATCAAATGTGTAATTTAAACTTACTATGCAAAAAGATTTGTCATATTTTGCATAATCCAATACTGTAAAGTTACTATCTGCGGGTGGTATGCATATACAATCATATACAGGATTTATTATCGGAAAGTTAGTTTTTATCATCCAAACATTTTCAACAGCCTAAAAGAAAAATATTTTCACAATTTTTGTATTAAGGTTTAGGATTATATGAATGCAACTTTTACCTTATATATAAAAATGAAAGCAATTAGTGTAGCAAAGTTTTCCTCAGTAAAACGAGTAATATAGCAAACTAAAGCACTTGCATCAATAGCTGTTAAAAATAACAATATGACAGCAACCCAAGTGCCAATCCAGAAACGAAACGTCAAATAGTCCCAACCTTGATTTTGGCAAAAGTCGTAAACGATGGTCTCAAACACTAAGACTGGCCCAGTTGATCCCAAAATTGTAAGTGGTTGTCCAGAAAAAAGACCGTATCCGATACCACAAACGAAACCAGAAACTAGAGACTCCATGGCTGCAATATTTTTACCAGTTGCTTGGGATAGCAGTCCCCCAAACGTTATAATTGGTGAAAGACAAGCAAAATATAAAAATATCCAAGATGCAATACACTGCATCGATAATCCATCCTTAAAATCAGTATAATACCATGTTGCTTTTCTTTTAAGATCATTACTTAACCCGCCGAAAAGCCGTCCAGTGCGTTCTAATCCAGACTCTTGGCGTAATCGTCGCTCTTCTTCCTCCTCGTTCGTTTCTTTACTGGTTTCCGGAGACCGTTTGCGAATCTTCTGTGAAGGTATTGTAGCTGGGGGATCGATTCGTATAGCTGGATCCCATTCACCTGGCGGCAACACAGTAACCGCATTCAAGAATTCTTCCATACCTGCAATTAGGTGGTCGATGTGTTTTGCGCGATATGCAATTTCATGGAATATTTCATCAGACATGAGCGCACCCATAGCTCGGCCTATTTCCTGCATATTAGTTTGACTTCCAGGTCCACCCAACGCTATAAATATAAAGCTAAAAAAGGAATTGACATTATTTAATAAAATTTTCGCATTACGTAACAAACCGAGTTGGAATTGGAACTTCTGTTAAATCTCCTAAGAACAATCCTTTTTTCAGACGAATGAATCCTACCAAAGGTTTTTCCAAGAAATCAACTTCCCCGACAAGAATGTTATTTGCTTCGGCTCCTGACGGAATTTTTCGCATGAAGTTAATGTTACTTCTGTGTTCGCTGAGTTCACTGGAGCTATTGTGGTGTTGTATACATACGTTACTTGGGCTTGCGACCATATTTTCCTCTATATTGTTTGGTGACACAGAAATATAAATAGGTTAAAGTGAATACCAATTTAGTAAAGAAGTATTACTATTAGTCTTTTCAGTTTTTGATCACATGCATAATCATCAGTTAACAAAACAAATTTAAAATTTATGGTCAGTATTGCTAAATACACTGGTTTGCAAAGAAAAAAAATTGTTTCCTTTACATAGCTATGAATTATTATTATTGATTGAATAGTACTAAATAGAAATATAGTGTCAAAAATTTTCTATCCCGTATATTTTTTTACAATGGAATTTTTAAAGACAATTTCTCTTTTAGCATTATATTTTAATCATATATTTATTTTTTTTAGATACCATAAAAGACATTGAAACGTATATTACAATATCATTATTATTTATTATTAGTATTTTTTGTGGTTTTCTTTCATTTCATATTTTCAAGTGGAGTTTCGAGCCGAATAAACCAGAAAAATCTGCGAGCATTCCTTCTGACCATTGTAGCGCCTATCCATGGGCATAATATATTGATGAAACCTCTCACCATGTTCATCTGATGATACTCCAAGGGTAAAAATCCAGGTGAGAGTCCAAAAAATGAAGTTTTAAAAATAAGTTACACCCTATGTCTTTACACGAAGAAATAAGTCATGTGACAGTATCCTGGTAGTGTTTCCTAAAAAATTATGGCACACTTCGACGGAAGCAGTCCATGCCGTTTTTCGGGTTCGTTCGGTTTTATTTTAAAATGTGTGTACTTCATTAGCTCGCGTACTTGGAGACCCACAAAGATTCCTTCTTTTAATTTTGTACCCCTGATTCGGAGGAATTTTTTCTTTAGATACTGAAAGCCTTCTCCATCTTTATTCAAGGCTTTAACAAAAAAAAATAAGACCCAGCTTTATACGGAGTGGACGAATAAACATTTTTTGACTAGAAACTAAAGGTTCTTCATTAAAGTTTTTGAAATTAGGCATCATCTTCGTTCTTCGTGGCCAGGTTTTTACTACGTAGTGTTTATCTCTCACCCTACTATCCCACTCACACAAAAAACAACAATATTTTGTGTATCCTCCTTGTAGGCCAGTTAACATTGTTACATTTGAGATCAGCGCAAATGTTCCACATATACATACTGAGAATATTTAATTTTTTCCATTAACAACTTTATATTTACATATAGGCTGTTCACGGTAAGGTGGTTATCGGGTTATGTGATTATTAGATTATAAATAACTTCTATGCTCCGTGAGCATCCTATGTATGGTTATTTGCTTATTTTTACATAAACAGCTGTTCATTGTTTACAATTTTAGTTCAATGAAATTCGTACTTATAAAATGCCTAAACAAAGTTTAAAAAGCAAAATAATCGAATTTAAAATAAGTTCTGCTATTCAGGAATGGACTTTATTCATAATTATTGATGATTTTTGATGCTTTGTGATGCTTTTTGATGCTTTTTATTTCGGTTTTAATTTGCTGATTGTAAACAAAAAACAGCTGTTAATAGCAGATTTTCCAAAGAAAATCTAAATGGAAATGCCATTCGCTTAGTTTTATTTATTTTTTGTGCTGCCATTTAGTAAAATTCCAACGACTTTCTAACACTGGAAATAAGCAAACAACCACATAATCTGTAAACAAGGGCCTGGGTTGGTCAAAGTTGGTAATTTTGTCATACCGCATTTTGTTGTTGTTTACTTAATCACATAACCCGATAACCACCTTATCGTGAACAGCCTAATAATTTTTTCATATTTGTTGCATGCGCTAGATTAACTGAATGAAGTAGGATAGCTTTTAAACTAATTTTAGAAAAGTCGCCACTTTTTGGGTTCCTGATGAACCTAGTTCTTGTAGAAGTCCGTTAGCATTATTACAAAATACCAAATCATTCTCTTTGGTGGAGAACAAATTATTCAAGTCTGTGACAAATATATGAGACCCTTATATTTTCCTCTAACAAATTCCATTATTTAAGTTTTGATTCGAAAAGTTTACTCTTTGATTTTGAGAGTCCTAAATCTCGAACAAGATCATTAAAATGTGTCTGAATTAGTAGATGATGCTTTTCTAAGTTTGTTGATGACGCTGAAGAAATTCTTGATTGAGTAAGTTGAGGAGAAAAGTTTCCATCAATCGGAGGTTTTTGTGCATATGGTATTTCTGGATATTGAATCATATTTTTATTTCTTCTCATATATCCCATTCTTTGGACACACAAAAATAACAAAAAACTTTGAATGTGTTTCACTTCAAATCATAGGCGTTGCGAAAGGCAGGGTCTAATGGCTTCCTGTAAGCAAACCACGTAAGGTTCTTGAGCAACTGCTGTGGAACATTTTTGGGAGCAAATGTTTATTCCTGTCATCAACTGGAAACCCAAAATAACGCTAATACACACTTGTAGCTAATCTATATAATAATCTAAATAATATTCCTATCGTGTGACTTTATTTTGCACTGTAACTGAAGTTATTATGTAATTTTCACTACACATAAAATATCGTTCGAAACTTACCAAAATATTCCTTGTCAATCCAAAACAAGCACTATACAACTTTTTATCTTATTGAGCGCCACAAAGTCACAGTCAGCGTTTGAGAAACTACGCTACTCCCGTAGCATTTCATTTTACTCTTGCTACCGCTCTCACTTTGTCGGCAGCCACAGCATAGTTTTATCATAACAATGTAAAAGTATGTGCTCTACTCTGCTCCGAGTTTTGTAGGTAAAAAACTGTAGCTGGAGCGGGAGCAAATAATTAAATTCTGCGACAGCGATAGCAAAAAATTGGGAGCGGTAGCACAGCAGAGCTAATGAAAATTTTCATGTGCTACAGTGTTATAAAGACTATTTCCAAAGAATTTTAATACGAATATTTATTAATTGAGTTTTCCAAAGAATTGTTTGTCCAAGTGCATTTTCGCTAACGAAAATGCAACAGTTAACAAAATGCACCATCAATTCCGAAGAATTTTAATAATTTGTATTTATTGTTCATTCAAGTGCATTTCCGCTAACGAAAATGCGACAGTTAACAAAATGTATAATAACTTTATTATTATTAATTGTATTACTTTGCAAAATGCACAAGACATATTTCCTGAGAATTGTTATGCAAACACTTATTTTTAAGTTGTTGCAAGAAAGCAAAATATTAGTATTTAAGAAAGCACGAAATAAAACGGAAGGCTGATTATCGATTAAACCTCCAACCCAGTTGTTTTTCGTTGTTCATCACTTCGGTGAAAAAAGTAGCGCAGTCGGTAGGATACCCGTGTATCATTGTGTGTAAAAATTTAAAATCAAGTTACATAAGAAGGTATATTGAATATTTCTATATTCGTAACGGGTAGAAAAAAAAATAAGAACAACGAATCCTTTAAAACATACAAAATATTTTTGCGAAAACGTTTAGTGAGAGTGACAACTTCAATATTCATTCTTCTAAATTGAATGCTGAATGTTCTGCCATTGTCGTCTGGTGAGCGACGCCAATACAGTGGATATCAATCATTTCAAGTTTGAGTTTCCGAAAGAAAAGCACTTGGATAGTGTTTCGTGCATTTATTGTCAGACATACAACCCGAAGTGGGATTGTGGTGTCTGCAAGGTCCATGAACCATATTGGTTTTCACCATTTGGTATAATACTGTATCTTTCTCTGCATCAGGAATTTCCGCAGAAATGAGTTCATCAGTTTGATCTGGTGTAACTACCATCCACCATCCAAAGAAGAATGTGTGCGTGCGGCTAACGTTTTTTTGCTACTCAACAGAATACATCCAGCATCTAACAGCACCATATATATGTACCATATGTTGCTTCAAGATAAAGTCCATCAAACATCGCTGCTGTTGTTTGAAAAGTCGTGCTGTGACATCTTGACGATCGCTTGCTGATTGACCGTGTTCCATAATACCACATGTATGTTATCGCATCCTGGGAATAGTCGTTCATGTGTTTGGGCTGCCATACGTTGATGACAAAAGGAACGCCGACCGATATTAGCGCGACCTCTTCGTGGCTTCGTAAGAAATTTCAATCTGTAATTGATCACTTTATGTGAAATATAACGTTTTCACTGAATAATTTTCAATAATTTTTCTTTTGAATAGCCGGAATAAAAAAGCATGCAACCGAAATTGAATGATTCAAATATTTGACAAATAAAAATATTGAAAAACAAAACAAACAAAAATTGAAAAAAAAAAAATTTGTATGGAAAAATGTTACTTTTTGGGAATTTTCCAATTTCCCTTAACATTTAGGAGGATGAAAAATAGATGTTGTCCGATTCTCCACCCTAGCCGATATGCACGCTAAGATTCATGAAAATCGGTCGAGCGGTTTCAGAGGAGTTTAATAACGTACACCGTGACACGAGAATTTTACATATTAGATTATTATTATTAAATGTATGTATGTAACTGAAAAAATTAGTATAGTAGAGTAAGAAATTGAAAGAAAATGACTATATACGTCTGGAAAACAAGAAATCAAACAGTTGCAAGAATTTCTACATAAAGTCACCTTGATAAAAACCCAAGCAAAGAAACATTATTTTAAACATATTATTAGAGAGAATTTCTGTTTTCTTCCTCCCGAACCTATAAAACAAAAAAAAAAAAAACAAAAGAGAAATAAAATGGCAGTACCAGTTCAAAACATTCTTACTATAAACCCTTTAAAATATCCTAATAACTTATCTGAATTCTGTGGCGACTCAAGAGACCTACAGACTTTCACCACACTTATTAACCGAATACACCCACACCTACAAACATATGACGAACTGTCCCAACTAGTTTTTTCAGACATAATAAAATCAAAGCTAAAAGGAAGAGCAAGACAGGCAATAGAAATAAACTGCCACGCGACCTCATGGACAGAGATTAAAAACATACTACAGAATAGTTTCGGGGATAGACGTTCTTGCGAACAACAAGAACAAACAGTTTAGATTTTTACAACGACATGAAAACCAGGTTACACTGGTTAAATAACAAATTAGTAACCATTTTAGGAGAAACCGAAGCAACTAGAGAGAGTGCGATGAACAACAAGCGCACTGCCCTCAATATCTTTAAAAACAAACTTCCTGAACCAATGAAATCAATCCTTTTCTGTAGGAACCCAGAAGACTTGGAACATGCTAGGGACATACTCTTCCAAGCCGGGTACGCACTTACAGGGAACAATAACGTGAACAACAGCACAGAATTTAAAACTCATTCAAGTAATAGGAATACTGACTATAGAAACAATACACAATACAATAAAAAAGACAGTAGGAATATTCAACAGAAGGAATTTCCAACCAATGCCCCAAAATAACGGAAGAATTTACCAACAATCCCAACCATACCAACAAGCAGACCCACAAAACCCCAGTCCTCAAAACCCATCCTTCCACAGACCAAATTTCAGAAACCAACCGGAACCTATGGACATAGGAAAAATAGAAGTGGCTGAAAATTTTCAGGAATCAGCCTCGAGAATAAATTACCATTTATAATAATAAAAACAAAGATAGGTTTTATAAGACTTATAATAGACACAGGCGCAACAAACTCCATTTTAAATCCGGGTATCTGCGACCCCAAAAGAATTCATCCAACTAGCCCACTTTTAATTAAAACTCTCCAATATCGAATTTACGTTGACAAAAACGCAATAGTACCCATGTTCGAAGAATTTAGCGACATTGGAACTAATAAACCAATAGAGTTTTATATAATAAAATTTCATAACTTTTTTGACGGTCTAATAGGTAACGATATATTGAGACCACTAAATGCCTGTATCGATTATAAAAAGAACGAAATAAAGATCGGTAACAAGACACTCCCTATGCACTTCGAAAACGAAAACTTAAATGAAAGAAAGATAGTAGTACCAGATGACTCTGACCTAGTATATTATAAGGAAGAAAACAGCGGAAACATTGTAAGAGAGGAAATTTTAAATGTAAGAAATCAAGAAGCAAAGATAAACTTACTATCTGAAACCAATCGGGTGACTACGCAAAAAGTAGATCACGAAAATTTTAACATAATCGAAAATAAAGAATCTAAATTATTATAGGGCACTTGAACCCCGAGGAAAGGTCACAATTGTTGCAAATAATAAAAGAATATCGTAATATTTTTTACCAGGAAAATGAAGGACTTTCATTTACTTCAGCAATAAAACATAGAATTAGAACTACAAACAACATACCTATATTTTTCTAAGTCATATAGGTACCCATACGTACATAAGGAAGAAGTCACAGATCAAATCCAAGAAATGTTAAAACACGGGATAATTAGGAATAGCAATTCTCCCTACTCAGCCCCAATTTGGATCGTGCCAAAGAAGGCCGATGCCAGCGGGAAACCAAAGTGGAGACTTGTAATCGACTATCGTAAACTGAACGAAGTAACGATCGATGACAAGTTTCCCATTCCGAACATAGACGAGATTCTTGAAAAACTGGGAAGAAGCCAGTACTTCACTACACTCGATCTGGCGAAGGGTTTCCACCAAATCGAGATAGAGGAAGAAGGCATCCACAAAACTGCATTTAGTGTCGAAGGAGGGCACTATGAATTTCTGCGAATGCCTTTCGGACTAAAAACAGCCCCTGCAACGTTCCAGAGATTGATGAACTTTCTACTCCAAGATTATATCAACAAAATCTGCCTAGTATACCTGGACGATATAATCATATTTTCAACATCCTTACAGGAACATATGAACTCACTTAGACTTATATTCGCAAGATTACAGGAGACAAATTTAAAAGTGCAGCTAGATAAATCAGAGTTTCTAAAAAAGGAAACAGAGTTCCTTGGGCACATAATTACAACGGAAGGAGTCAAGCCCAATCCTAAAAAGATAGAATGCGTTGTTAACTTCCCAATACCCAAAACAGCAAAACAGATCAAGCAATTCTTAGGTGCTTAAAGAAAGATTCACAGATAAATATAAATGACTCGGACTACGAAAAAAGTTTTAACACCCTCAAGACCCTACTAACACATGATCCAATATTAACATACCCAGACTTTTCTAAAACATTTCATTGACAACAGACGCGAGTAATTACGCTTTGGGAGCGGTACTTTCGCAAGATAATCATCCAATATGCTACGCCAGTCGCACCCTTAATACGCATGAAACAAATTATAGCACAATAGAGAAGGAATTATTGGCAATCGTATGGGCTACAAAATATTTTAGGCCAAACCTTTTTTATCGTAAGTTTATAATAGAGACAGATCACAAGCCACTGACATGGCTCTTTTCTATAAAGGAACCAAATTCAAAACTTGTTAGGTGGAGATTAAGACTATCGGAATACGATTATGATATTAGGTACAAGAAAGGAACAAAGAATAGTATTGCCGACGCTTTGTCAATGATTGAAATTGAACCCAGCATTAATACACTAGAGTGCGACAGAGGAACGATAAAAAGTACTACTTCACCAATTAATTTGTTTAAAAATCAAGTAGTTATAATGAAAATTACCTCTGGATCATTAAGAATAAAAAATAAATCTGTTTTTAAAAATAAAATAAGAATAATTTCTATGAAGGAAATGGGTAGGGAAACAGAAATTACAATACTAAAGAATCATTTTAATCCAACACAACTGAATGCTATTTTTATCGAAGACGAATTTTATACTATGTTTAAAACTGTTTACGAAGAACTATTTTCAAATAACCCAAATTTTAAAGTACTTAGATGTACACTCATGACGGAAGACTTAGAAGACGAAAATCGATTAACTGAAATTATTAAAAACGAACATCTTGACAAAAACCATAGAGGAATTCAGGCAGTATATAATGAATTAATTACGCGAATTTACAATCCTAAATAAAACAAAGGATAACTCAGTTCATAAATAACTGTGAAATTTGTAACTTAGAAAAATAAAATAGGAAACCCCCAAAGATCCTTTACAAAATTACAGAAACTTCATCCAAACCTCTGGAAACATTACATATAGACGTATTTTATACTTTAGGTAAGAAACTTTTTATGACAGCAATTGATAAATTATTGAAGTTCGCGTTGGCATTTCAAATAAACGGTAGGAGTTGGACAGAATTTAAAACAAAACTTTTGTTGATAATCAATACTTATGGGAAAATAAATAAAATTATTGTGGATAATGAACTAGGCTTTAAAGCTATACCGATACAAGAATTTTTGAAAAAGGAGAACATAGATATTCACTATACTTCCAATAGTAACCATACGTCTAACGCCGACATTGAGAGACACAACACAATCAATGAGCACATACGCTTGTTAAGGCACGATAAAGAAAACAAAGACGAAAGTACAGAAGATAAAATGATAAGAATAATAGGTTTTTATAATAATACAATACGTAGCACGACCGGCATCAAACCGATTGATTTTGTAAATGGCAAAGTACATGAAGATAGATACATAGAAATTCATGATCTTATAAATTCAAAGAAAGAAAAGTACATTCAGAAGTTAAATGAAAACCGGAAGGATATAGAATTAGAATGCGGACCAAATTACATTAGAGAGATAAGAGAGGGTAAAAATCACAAAAAAAAACAGGAAAATTAATGCTGAAAGCATAGACGATGACCACTTACAGATAACAGAAACTGGACATAAATATTATAAAGCTCACGTTAGACCTAAGAAGAAATACCAAGACAAGAGCAACCCCAAAATCAAAGCTACAATTAAATAAATGTAATTTTTTTAGATGTTTAAATGGATCATAATGATGGCAACACTTACCCCAACATTCAAGACTCAAACTATCGACTTACAGGACGTATCGAACAATAATGGATACATACCGATAGAAACAGGAGAGACTAAAACTGTAGAACACTACATAAAATTACTACACATAATAAACACCACAGAATACGAACGAACTATGGAAATAATCAAAACCAATATTGACATCCTAAAGATATCCAGCAGCGAATCAAAAAAATTAATATATACATACAATAAATAAGAACTTTATGCTATTAAGAGCAAAAATAGAAAACTTTAACCCACATTTCCGAAGGAAACGGGCTCTCTTAAACATTATAGGAAAGGGTCTAAAAATTATTGCAGGTACAATGGACAGTGATGAAGAACAAATAACTAAAACTGTTAAATTACTACATACGAACGAAGAAAACTTAACTAACGAAATGAACAAACTAACTTATATAAACAATGTCATGAACTCCCAAATCCAGAATATAACTAACCACATAAACTATCAGCAAAACATTATCGGGGACTACTTATTCAAAGTCAAGAATATTATAGGGAATAAAATTTCAACCATAGAGGACGAGATAACATATATATAGCACATATACCAGATTACCAACGACATCTCACTCCTACGGCATCACGTAGACGAACTAGGACAGATTATTTTCTCCAGGAAACTGGGAATCATCCCCACAGATATTCTCAGCCAAACCGAACTCGAATTAATCACAGACTTCGACAGTTATACTAATATTAAAGTAGCCATAGCACTTCACGAAGGTAACATTATAATAATTCTCTCTATACCACAATATTCGCAAGATTCACTATTAATGGTGACATTCGTACCCATTCCTGACAAAAGTAATAAATCCATAAAGATTAACCACTCTGATGTTCTCATAGATTTAGAAAGCAATATTTATAGCACATATATTAAAAATAATCTAGAAAGAAATCTTATAAAAATTAACGATGATTGTTTAAACAAAATACTAAACTTTGAAGAAGCTAATTGCAAAATGCAAACATTAAATACACAAGAGATAAGCGAAATAATTCCTGGAGTACTAATTCTTAAACATTTTAACAGCACAATTCAGGAAATTACTTAATTAAATTCGAAAATTGTGAAATAAACGCGTTAAACAAGACTTTTACAAATGTCAATATAAAAATACAAGACAAGTTTATTCTACCTAACATCATTACAAAAATTAAAGACAATAGTAATACAACACTAGCAGACATAAAAATTTAATCTTTATATCGGAAGCAAATAGAATACGAAGAAACTCTGAAAAATTTACTATATACAGAGAAGAACTCAAAAATACTTAGTTTTGGTATAGATATCTCAATTATTATATCAATATGTATCTTAATTATTTTTATATACCTCTTTGAGAATACAAAAACATATATTCCAAATGTACAATTAAAAAATGAAACTACTATAAACAATCCGGCAAAGATAATATAATTTCGTCGGAGCCTCAAACTAACGGTGGGGGTGTTATAAAGAATACTATATCCAAAGAATTTTAATACAAATATTTATTAATTGCGTTTTCCAAAGAATTGTTTGTCCAAGTGCATTTTCGCTAACGAAAATGCAACAGTTAACAAAATGTACCATTAATTCCGAAGAATTTTAATAATTTGTATTTACTGTTCATTCAAGTGCATTTCCGCTAACGAAAATGCGACAGTTAACAAAATGTATAATAACTTTATTATTATTAATTGTATTACTTTGCTAAATGCACAAGACACATTTCCTGAGAATTGTTATGCAAACACTTATTTTTAAGTTGTTGCAAGAAAGCAAAATATTAGTATTTAAGAAAGCACGAAATAAAACGGAAGGCTGATTATCGATTAAACCTCCAACCCAGTTGTTTTATTTTTCGTTGTTCATTACTTCGGTGAAAAAAGTCTACAGCTCCCGGATGTGTTTGTTGTTTTTTTCCTTTTTTGCTATTTTCTGTCATCTACAAGTACGTATGTATGTATATTAGGGTGTCCCAGCCAACATGGGCGAAATTTTTTTTTCGAATTTACTTACGCATACCCGCGATTTTTTTTACATTTGATCCGAATAACTCAAATAATAAATATTATTGCGATTGAATAACGATAACCCGTGCCGACTTGACGTTAAACTTGAAATATGAAAGTTAGTATGGAAGCTTTTAGGGATTGCGGATTAAAATATTTATGTAGTCAATAATACACCGTTTTACATATATTTTATATTTATTAAGTATTTATAAATAACATTATATTAATATTTAATAAATTTTCTTTTCAAAGTTTTCCTTTTACAATCCGGATATATCTGTCTGTGTTCTTGAACGCAACGTAACAAAAATTGCTTTTGTTCCTCGTCGACGGTGATTAAGCCATGAAAGTCTTGCATAAACTTAACCGCTCGTTAACTGCTCTCAGTGTGTAAACCTTCTTTTTAGCATATTGGAACGAAGCATTATTTGGCCGTGTAGTTGGAGACTGATTAAGAAAGCTATCATCAACTATTTTAAGTCGATTGAATAACGATTTGCTTTTTATTGAAACAAAGTCATCGATGTTTTTCTCTGAAATAAAATGCGAGAGCTAACATAAAATAAAACAAATAAAAACTAAAACAAGTAAGGAAGAGCTAAGTTCGGGTGTCACCGAACATTTTATACTCTCGCATGATAAAGTGATAATCGAGATTTCATTATCCGTCATTTACATATTTTTCAAATACCGTATTTGTGTAAAGTTTTATTCCGCTATCATCATTGGTTCCTAATGTATGTATATACTCGTATTATACAGAGAAGGCATCAGATGGAATTAAAAATAGCGTTATATTGGAAGAAGGCGTGGTTGTGAACCGATTTCACCCATATTTCGTGCATGTCATCAGGGTGTTAAGAAAATATTATATGCTGAATTTCATTGAAATCGGTAGAGTAGTTACCGAGATATGGTTTTTGGTCCATAAGTGGGCGACGCACGCCCATTTTCAATTTTTAAAAAAAGCCTGGGTGCAGCTTCCTTCTGCAATTTCTTCCGTAAAATTTAGTGTTTCTGACGTTTTTTGTTAGTCGGTTAACGCACTTTTAGTGATTGTCAACATAACCTTTGTATGAGAGGTGGGCGTGGTTATTATCCAATTTCTTCCATTTTTGAACTGTATATGGAAATGCCTGAACGAAACGACTTTATAGAGTTTGGTTGACATAGCTATAGTAGTTTCCGAGATATGTACAAAAAACTTAGTAGGGGCGGGGCCACGCCCACTTTTCCAAAAAAAATTACGTCCAAATATGCCCCTCCCTAATGCGATCCTTTGTGCCAAATTTCACTTTAATATCTCTATTTATGGCTTAGTTATGACACTTTATAGGTTTTCGGTTTCCGCCATTTTGTGGGCGTGGCAGAGAGCCGATTTTACCCATCTTCGAACTTAACCTTTTTATGGAGCCAAGAAATATGTGTACCATGTTTCATCATGATATCTCAATTTTTACTCAAGTTACAGCTTTCAAGGACGAACAGACATCCGGATTTCAACTCTACTCGTAACCCTGATCACTTTGGTATATATAACCCTATATCTGACTCCTTTAGTTTTAGGACTTACAAACAACCGTTATGTGAACAAAACTATAATACTCTCCTTAGCAACTTTGTTGCGAGAGTATAATTATTGACTCTCATACTAACCGTAAAGTGGACCACAAAGTTCGTCTTTCGATGATATGTAGCAACTATCTTTACTTTAGTTTCTTGGTCAACGTCATCGTCAAATAGAGACAAGACAGACACTTCATCTGTCAAATACCATAAATGCTGGCAAAACTTTTGTAAAGCTGCCCTTGAGATATTTTTATCGATTATTTCGTAAGCCTTCATGGTTTTTAAAAAGCATAAGTCTTGGAATGGTGCTTTAACAGCTAAAATACATTGCAGCCAAGGCTTGACGTAGGATGTCACGATGAACAGGCAGACGTCTAACAAAGCTGCCTTATCCGTATTTGAAATTCGTAGTTGAGAGCTAAGGAATGAAATTTTTAGTGAATAAATTGCTCTTGCCATCCATCGAGCTTGGTGCATTGCCCCTGGAGGCCGGATTCTAATTTTGTTCTGTGTATCTCCGCCAAGAAATATTATTGAAAGCTCAATTGATTCTCGATAATCATCTCTAACGATTTCTTTAGTCAATTCAGCTTGGTAAAATGCTAATAGTTTATCGATTTCTGATATACTCAGGAATGATAACTTTCAGTACTGACCTGTATTTTCTGCGAATCAATATTTTTCCAGTTTTCTCGAAACTTTTTGAATAAAGGTATATCGGGTCTTGTAGTTACCTGGGGAATTTTAGCTTCAAATACACCTCTCTGTCTAATTACTGTTCTAGAAGCACACTGGCCCCATTAATACGACCTGTGTTTGAAGCCGTTGTATCACAACAAAGGATCTGCACTTTATCTTCAAGATTCCAGTCAATGATAGAATTCCAAACTGTCTGTGCCTGTTCGCATCCTGAAGAACTGTCCAATTTTTGCACAGCAATGAGTTGTTCTTTATTATCATACGAAATAATTGTTGGGAGACGTTCTTCTTTAGATTTACGTGTATCTAAAGCCGGTAACAGTTTTCCATCCCAGTGAACAGTTACAGTATCCGGAGCCTCGTTTTGAAAATAAACCTTAATAGCTTCTGCGCGCTCTTTTCGCTTTTCCTTCCGAATTCTTTGAATGGAAGACTTGCTAATAGGAAATTCGTCAGTGTTATGTCCACGTCCTCAATAGTCGCTTCAATAATAAACACAGAATGTCGCATACTTAACTGACACCTATCTAATGCTGCCTCTAATTTTGGAGTAGTGAAATTTTTTCTTATATCGGGTGATTTTTTAAGAGCTTGATAACTTTTTTTAAAAAAAAAACGCATAAAATTTGCAAAATCTCATCGGTTCTTTATTTGAAACGTTAGATTGGTTCATGACATTTACTTTTTGAAGATAATTTCATTTAAATGTTGACCGCGGCTGCGTCTTAGGTGGTCCATTCGGAAAGTCCAATTTTGGGCAACTTTTTCGAGCATTTCGGCCGGAATAGCCCGAATTTCTTCGGAAATGTTGTCTTCCAAAGCTGGAATAGTTGCTGGCTTATTTCTGTAGACTTTAGACTTGACGTAGCCCCACAAAAAATAGTCTAAAGGCGTTAAATCGCATGATCTTGGTGGCCAACTTACGGGTCCATTTCTTGAGATGAATTGTTCTCCGAAGTTTTCCCTCAAAATGGCCATAGAATCGCGAGCTGTGTGGCATGTAGCGCCATCTTGTTGAAACCACATGTCAACCAAGTTCAGTTCTTCCATTTTTGGCAACAAAAAGTTTGTTAGCATCGAACGATAGCGATCGCCATTCACCGTAACGTTGCGTCCAACAGCATCTTTGAAAAAATACGGTCCAATGATTCCACCAGCGTACAAACCACACCAAACAGTGCATTTTTCGGGATGCATGGGCAGTTGGCCACCAAGATCATGCGTTTTAACGCCTTTAGACTATTTTTTGTGGGGCTACGTCAAGTCTAAAGTCTACAGAAATAAGCCAGCAACTATTCCAGCTTTGGAAGACAACATTTCCGAAGAAATTCGGGCTATTCCGGCCGAAATGCTCGAAAAAGTTGCCCAAAATTGGACTTTCCGAATGGACCACCTAAGACGCAGCCGCGGTCAACATTTAAATGAAATTATCTTCAAAAAGTAAATGTCATGAACCAATCTAACGTTTCAAATAAAGAACCGATGAGATTTTGCAAATTTTATGCGTTTTTTTTTAAAAAAAGTTATCAAGCTCTTAAAAAATCACCCGATATAAGTTTTACTAGTACCGGGCTGTGTCGTCTCAGTTGGAATGGTCAGATTTTCTTGTAGATCAATTACTTCAGAATCGGAAGATACATTTTCTTGTAGGGGCACAGAAGATGATGTCGAAGAAGTTAATGATGAAACATATTTAGGCCGCCTCTTTTGCTCTTCAAGGTTTCTAAGACGTGACTTCTCCTCCTTTTCTGTAAGTTTTTTGTCCACTCCAGCCAAGTGACCAAGTCGACCTGGTTGTCTCTGTTGCTGCAAGAAGACTCTATCTTCATTTATCTTTCTTAACTGTAGCGCATCCGCGTGTGCAATATCAAACAAGTTATCCAAATTTGTAACAAACTCTTGTCGACGCTGCTCAAAAACTGCTTGTGTTTCGTTTACATTTTTTTGTAAATCTCGCCAAACTTGGTACAAGGTTACCAATTTCTTAACACAGTTAGGAAATGATTTAATCGGTATACGTGCCTTTTCCCAATAGATAATACACTCACGAATAGTAAGGTTAGCACTTTCATTGACACTTAAATTCATTTCGCGAATATTATAGAACAAAACTGAAAGTACTTGTCCATTAGAGGGAAGTTTTGACCCTGTTATTTGATGTTTGACGTCTCCTATTAAAAATATTCCCTTTTTATAACTACGTAATTCCACTGAAATGTTGACCGAACAAAGACAATGCGTTTACTAATAAAATAAAAAAGCAATAACAAGCTCATCGATACATTAGTATTCTAGTACCGACATGTTTCGATGCAAGTCGGCACGCTTTACCGTAGTTCTAAATAGACGAAACTTTTTTATAATTAATTATACATTATTTAAAAAAAAAATAAGAGGGTATGCGTTGCAAAAATTAAAAAAAACAAAATGTTTTTGGGACACCCTAATGTATATAGTATATAAAAAAAAGTCGTATTAGTTACACCATTTATAACTCAAGAACGGCTGAATCGATTTGGGTTAAAATTCAATACAACTCATAAATACAAAAATTATATTTCAAATCATAAGCATTTGATCAAAATTGATGTAAGCATCATTTGAAAATTTTAGTAATTCAAAAATAGAAAGAAATAAGTAAAAATTTTCATATTAATACATGTTTAGTATATGGGTTATACTTATTTTGCTTCTGAACCAGGCAGTTTTTTTTAGGACGAACAAATTAATTGAGTTGCGCGAATTACTAAGAACGATCCTGTGCCTAAGCGAATTTAAAAGATGCCAGTTAAGAAAACGTAAAAAAGGGGGTAAATATATGTAGTTAAAATTAATCTCGAAAATTCATAGTAATTGAGTATTGTAATACATTTGTAAAGATGATTTTTTTGGTAATATAAAAATGGTAAATATTTTACATAATATAGAAAAACATTTTATAATTTATTCAATTATTGTCTAATTCACTTTATCAAAAAAATTCTTAATATATTTGATTTTAGATTTATAAAGTCACTTGATGCAACAAGTGCCAAAGTGATTTGCATAACATTTTTTTGTTTGAATTATTCAATAAATTCAAATATTATGAGAGATAATAGCAAAAAAGAAAAAACAACAAACACATGCGGGAGCTGTAGCACATGAAAATTTTCATTAGCTCCGCTCTGCTACCGCTCCCAATTTTTTGCTACCGCTACGCCAGAGCATAGCGCAGCATTTAATTTTTTTCTCTCGCTACAGCTATAGTTTTTTACCTAACAAAACTCGGAGCAGAGTAGAGCACATACTTTACATTGTTATGCTAAAGCTACGCTGTGGCCCCCGACAAAGTGAGAGCGGTAGCAATAGCATAGCAATAATTCTAGAAATTTTACTGCTACGGAGTAGTAAATGAGAACCCTGGTCACAGTGATAACTGCACAGGCGCATATATTCGTATATACACAACTCAGTTGGTATCGTTATCTCTCTTTCTAACTCAACTAAATGAAGTTGCTCTAACGCACGAACAACAGTAAAATATATAGCATTTTAAACCTTTAAAAATGTTGTATGTATACTCTTGCAACCATTTGATACAGAGTATTATAGTTTTGTTCACCTAACGGTCGTACGTATCACCTAAAACTAATCGAGATAGATAAAGGTTATGTACATATATATAAATGATCAGGCTGACGAGAAGAGTTGAAATCCGGTTGACTGTCTGTCTGTCCGTCTGTGCAAGCTGTAACTTGAGTAAAAATTTATATGTAATATATTGATGAAACTTGGTATGCGGGTTTATTAGTACGAAAAAAGTTCGAGTTTGCAGATAGGCATAATCGGACCACTACCACGCCCTCAAATCGTCATTAACCGAAAACCTATATATACATATGTCTGTATGTCAAAAACGACAATCCGATCAATACTAACCCTTGCCCCCATTTACTTAAAATAAAGACTTTCGAACTTACAGGTGACTTTGTAACGCATATATCGGTCAATATGTGAGTTATCTCCATGAAAATTAGAGAGCGTGTTTAACAAATAGGTACTACTAGGTAGGACAGAACTATGCAGCGTGGTAAAAAGTGGAGATATACGTAGGCATGGTGAAAAGTTAAGTCATATACTTATGTGTATCAGAACTGAAACGAGTAATAAAATTTTGTTCACAATCGGACATTGATCCATTACTCTGTCTGATTCTGTCAATTCGATTCATGAACACGAATCGAGCCGTTTGTCTTCAAATCTGCGATAAAGAACAACTTTCAATCACTAGCGATCGGCTTATACCTCATTTGTTTATGAACGTTCGCATTAGTAGAAAATATGCGAAGTGATGCATACTAATGCTTCAATGATTGAAATGATCGACAGGGTTCGGTTTGTATATCATCCCCTAAACACTGATTTACTCTTGCACTTCTGTTCTATTTCAAATACATATGTATGCATGTGCATACGTTATATGTATATTGGAAATTCCATCGAGTACGTACATACACATATACATACATTTGTTGTATGTATCGAAAATTTGTAACATGCGTAGATGTTCAAAGCTGATACATGTTTTGCCACACATGATTCAAATCAATCCAGTATAAAATTGTTGTTGTTTGCTGAACTTGTAGATTTACTCGTAGTTTACCCGCAGTTTCACATCGATTCAAACAATCGTCGCAACGCTATGAACTGACATGATACGATTGGAACCGAAGCCAGCCATACAGTTTACTCGATTCCGAAGAACAGATTGCTGGTGTTGCATCAAATCAGTTGACGCTGGCGGGTACTCGAATTGATCAACAATGTTGTCTATGATAAACTGAATTGATTTGATTGTGTTTTTGTCACGAGTGTTTGTTCTGATTTAATCGTACTCGTTGCAGCTCTCTCATGTGTATATGATAGTTTCATATTGCTATATAGGGAATAATTGTAGTAGAAAATGTAATATTGATGAGAGATAATGAAAAGCGGGGTGAGAAGAGACAAAGGTATAGAGTTCTTTAAAATTTGTGAAAGATATCCATGTGAGCATATGTACTTATATATTTACATATATACATATACACAATTACATGTACCATGTTTGTAGAATTCACTAGGTGGTATTATTATAACTAATAATAAATGTTTGCATATTTGTGAAATGGTTGATGATGAATAAACGTACATATGTACTTATATGTTTGATGGCGTCATAAGGACTAAAACAATATACATATACATACATATGTATGTTGGGAAAGTTCCAGAAATGTAATCTATTGCTAATATATTCTTGCAATAGAGAGAGGGAGTGAAAAGCTAATACTTGTATAGAATTGAAAACTGCCATTAGTATCGTGACATATAGTATGTACATATGTATATATGTACATAAATAAAAATGCGCACAGATATTGGCGTCCGTTTTGAATATTTGGTGATTAATTTTTTTATTTAGTCGTGAAAAAGGACAGTTTGTGACTTGACGCTCATATATCGTGTAAGATTTCATGTTGAATATATGTGAGTATCTATTTGATTGAAATTTATTGATATAGAATTAAATTTTGTTTTTTTTTAGAAGCAATTGTTGAGAGATAACAACAGAACGGGAGGACAAAACCTTTTGGACAGCTTATTAAAATCCATTTCGAGAACTATGGAGTACTCCCAACAGGCTGATGAAAAGGCTACGCAGGAGGAAGTGAAAGTTCGTGCTGAAAAGTTGTATGTTTACTACGGTTTGTAGGGGTCGGCTTTAGTATACCGTCCCAGGATTTCGGGAATAAAATGGGTATGGTCGGATAGAGGAGACTCTCCAGATCATGAATATAAGTATATGGTTATAGCCGCAGGAAGCTTATAGTTTTCGAGATATTCGCGTTTAAAGTTGAAAATTTGCAATATTTTAATTACATATTTTCGATATATAAAATTAATTTTGCACTTATATTTTTCAATTTTATATACACTAACACATCACTAATTCAAAGGAGTTCTACGCAAAAAGGAGTTCTACGCAAAAAGGAGTTCTACGCGAAAAGAATTTGATACACCCCGGTGTTGGACCGGCCAGGATTATTTTTTTTGAAGCGCGGCCAAAGGCCGCCCACGCAAAAAGAAATTCTACGCGAAAAAAATTTGATATACCCCGGTGTTTGACCTACCAGGGTTATTATTTTTTTTTTGAAGCGCGGCCGAAGGCCCCCTCGCAAAAAGGAGACCTACGCGAAAAATATTTGATACACCCCGGTGTTGGACCGACCAGGGATATTTTTTTTGAAGCGCGGCCAAAGGCCGCCCACGCAAAAAGGAGTTCCACGCGAAAAAAATTTGATACACCCCGGTGTTGGACCGACCAGGGTTATTTTTTTTATAGGTTGTTGATTCTCGTAATTGGAGTATAATCTGTTCACTTTATTACAAATGATGTCGATAAGGTAACACTGATTATTTGAAAGTTTCTAATTCATTTGTTATTCTTAAATAATCATAATACAACAATAATTTAAATGTATATTAAAAGCTATTTTTGCACTATATTATATAAAATAAATGTGTACAAATGAATTAGTGAAGTGTTAGTGAATATAAAAGTGAAAAATATAAGTGCAAAATTAATTTTATATATCGAAAATTTGTAATTAAAATATTGCAAACTTTAAACGCGAATATCTCGAAAACTATAAACTTCCTGCGGCTATAACTATATATATCCTTGATCAGGATAATCTCTTCTATCCGACCATGTCCTTTTTATCCTTGAAATCCTGGGACGGTATACTAAATTCTTCCCGTTTGTAGATGCACATGAGAAGCAGTTGAATCAGGCTACGCAGAAGGAAGGGAAAGTTCGTGCTGAAAAGTTGGATGTTTTCTACGCACGGTTTGTAGGTGCACATAAGAAGCAGTTGGATCAGGGCTCTACGCAAGCAGTGCATATGACGACTTTGTAGCTTTAGTGGAGCTGCGCTCTTTTACAGCGCAAGCCCTGTTGTCTACTAAGGCCAAGGAACTAACACCAGCGCAAACTCTACTTGAGAAGCAACCTATGTCGGTACAAGTAAATATCAACCTTATCAACAACATGATTTAAAAAATAAGTGGGGTAACTTTGATGGCACATTAACGACGTAGCCTGGATTTCGTAATAAGTTTTCTGCTGCTGTACATGAAAATAATAATGTTTCACCAGCTTTTAAATTCTGTTACTTAAAAAGTCCCTGGTTGGTAGAGCTGCAAAAACTCTAGGTGAATGGCAACTTACCGATGATAATTATATAGAGGCTTGGGATCAACTCAATCAGTTGCCGATTTGTCGTGAACATTTATGACAGTTTATTCGTTTGCCAATTATAGGAAGCGTACAGCGAGCTCATGGACTTCAGCGAATGTCTAATGTAACACATGAAGTGTTGCGACAACTGCGAGCACAAGGAATCCCGGTCGATGCTTGGGATATGATTATTGTTCATATATTGCGTGAAAGGTTAGATCCAGATACGATTAGGCAGTGGGAATTACAACGAGACACAGAAACTCCCACAGCCAACCAAATGTTAGAAGTCTTAGATCGAAAAGTACCCGCTTTAGTTAATGTTGCGGATTTACGTAATTCGCGGTCCCAATATGACAAGGTAAATTACAATAATGATCGAAGCACATATAATAAACGTGAACGTATGACAAAAGGTGATAAGATATTATTTCCATGTATTGCCTGTGGTAGTGATCATTCTCTATGGTTGTGTAATGAGTTTGTAGCTTCAAATTTGCGATCTCGTGTTTGTGCGAAGAAACGATATCTGCCTGAATTGCTTCAAAAAGGGGCTTGGAGCTATTAATTGCTTTCAAAATGGTTGTACTCGTTGTCCAGAGCAGACAAAACATAATGATGGCAAAACAAGCACTAACTCTTAGCATTGAAGAACCCCATCGCAGGCGAAAGTTAAAGGGAAAATGTGAAGCAAAAAGCGCCAAGCGGCATCGTAATTTAGCAGTTAGATATGCCCATCCTGTGCAATCAAATATTGTAGAACAGCTTGTTACCATCAATGAAGAAATTAAAAAAGTCGACATGCAAATAAATTTGTTAGACAAGCAAGAACATAGAGAGTGGTATAAAAAAAAAGATCATAAGGCAACTGAGAATGAAATAAATTCCAATGTAGAGTATTCTAAGACTTTTATTTTCAATTTAGATTCGAAGTCTTCACTGTTACCACCTATATCCATAAGACTGGAAGCAAATGGTCAGATTTTCGGACCAGTTCGAACACTACTAAATTGTGGGACACAACCAAACTTTATAGCCGCTGGTCTTGTTGAAAAATATAAGTTGCCGTTTTTACTAACATCACGCTAGATGATAGGTAAAGAAGGGCAATCTTTTGCAGTTAGTCGACGTACAGTACTGAAGATAAGACCATGTTTTCAATCAAATAGGAACATTGAGAAAGACTTTTGGGTTTTACCAAATGACAACAATTGGCAAAAAATGTTACCTGATTGTACGTTGAAACTAACATCATTAAAATCTACCATACCACTTGCTGATCCACAATATTGTGAACCGGGTATTTTGCAGGTGGTACCTAATGTAAAAACTTTTGCAAAGAATTTGATCGCGGTTCATTCACACGATTGTGAAGGAGCTGTTCATCTTGAGACTCATTTAGGTAAAGAGCCTATGGAACCCATGAGATACAAGGCAGTATCGAAACAGGGAATTCGATGTCTTTCTTTTATTGCACAAGCGTTGAAGAATTGGGTGAGTTAGTCAGGCGATTCTGGCAACTTGATACAGTAGGTTCGTTTTCTATACGGACTGAAGAAGAAGAAAAAGTTGAAAAGATATTTGTCGATACATATTCAAGAGATGCGAGCGGTAGATTTGTTGTTTCAATTTCATTGAGGGAAAATATTGGTGATAGTGGAAGAGAAATAGCATTGCGACGATTTATGCTGTTAGAGAGAAGATTAACTAGAGATTCGGTATCGAGGGCTGCAAAAGCAGCCTTATGTATCACATACCACATCAATGTGTCACAAAGAAATTCAGGGTAGTTTTTGATGCTTGCTGCCGTACAGGTAGAGGCATTTCTCTCTATGAAGTGCAAATGCTTGGTGAAAAGTTGCAATGGGATTTGGCGGATATTGTTCTCAGGTTTCGCAGACATAAAATTGGTACCATAGGCGATATTAAAAAATGTTCCGGCAAGCGCAAGTAGTCCAAAGTCAATGGGATCTGCAGCGTATTTTTTGGAGAGCGAATACTAACGAACCGATAAGAGAATATTGGTTAAAGATGGTAACATATGTATGGTGTGACATCATCTCCATTTAATGCTGTTCGAGCAGTGATACAGTGTGCGAGAGATGCGGAAAAAGAATTCCAAGATGCATCTAAAATAATTCAGAATGATTTATAAATGGATGATTGTGGCACTGAAGCTAGGAATGAAAGTAACGCGATACAATTGACAAAAGAAATTTATTATATTCTAAAAGGTGGCGGTTTCGAAATGAAAAAGTGGAAGTCGAATTCGACATTCATTTTTACGGGCGAAGAGAAAGTATGAATTGTGGGGTTAAAATGGAAGGTCAAACAAGATCAATTTACATTCGCAGTAAATACTCTTGAGATAGAAAGTGTCATTACTTAAAGAAATATATTAGCTTGTGTTGCTCAACTCTATGATTCAAATGGTTTCATTTCTCCAATAACGAGAGATAACGATAAGGTTTAAAAACTATTGGCAAGCCAATGTAATTCTTGAATATTTGGTTTTTGACAGATGAGTCTCTACAGATATCGATGGAAGGTTTGAAATACACGGGTTTTTTGATACATCAACGACGGCTTATGATGCTGTGATCTATATTCAAACAGTTCTAGAAGATGGACAGGTAAAAGTTACATTACTTGTATCAAAAACACGTGTTGCACCAATGAAAACAATTACGGTGTCTCGTCTTGAATTAGTTGCGGCAGAGTTATTATCTAGTTTACTTGTTTATGTAATAAGAGTAATGGAATATACAGAAGTTAACTACACATTGTGGACAAATTTACAAGAGGTACCTTATTGGATATAAATTCATTTCGAATTTTAAAGTCCGTTTAGCAGTTAGACGATCACAAGGGATTAAATTGTTTTAAGACAAGAACAACAAAAGTATTACAACAAAGAGAAGATTGGATTTTTGAAACCAGTGATGATGGACGGACTACTCAGAGTGCTTGGGCGATTGAAAAATTAAAATTTAGATGGAATTTAGAATCTCACAGGAGTAGATTTTGCTGGGCCGATAGAAATCAAAATGATCGACAGAGATGGGAATCAGCCAAGTATGATAGAAACAAAAATTGCGCAATGGCGAGTTCAAATTTGGTTCGTTCTTCGCATCTACGTCACGGTTGACCAACGTACAATCAGCTGAGTTTTAGTTGTTTGTTTTTCTTTGCAATAAGAAGCAATTTTGTATTGCAGGCATACAAAAACATGAATATCATCAAAAGTTATCATCAATATAAGTGAATATTAATAAAAGATGCCAATATATGTGAATATTTTATAGTGAACATTTACCCACATATTCATTTCACTGTATTTTCATTATATTATTTAATTTTGTCTCTTTGCTGTTTGTTTCAACCATATAAATTTATGCAAATAAAAAGATTGAATTTTTTGTGACCAAGTATCAATTTATTGTCTTCTTTAATTTTCTTTTCTTGCTGTACATATTTTCAATTAAGTTTTTATTTAAGGAACGAATCCTAAAATACATTCTAGCTCCGAAAAACAGTTATTTTACTTTCGTGCAACAGTTTACAAAATTACTTAAATCTAAGTGCTTCTGAACATAATTTGTGCATATATGCAAATCAGTACCATTTACGCCGTCAAATACTGCTTGCAAGGGTCTCATATGTTGATGAAGCACAACATATCTGTTGGTTTTGAGAGTCCTCCTTCAGAAAGATTATCCACCCAAGTATAAGATGAACAATTTTCTGAATTCGCACAAATTTCGGGGTAGTCTTTACCAAGTTTGTGGCAAATGTAACCTGCCAAATTCTCAGGTCCGTCGTTGTTGAGAATCTCCAAGTCATAATTTTTTTCAGTTGGGTCAGTGGAGTTTAGATCAACTGACACACGTTGAAAAACACTACTATGTAATAATTTGTTTGTTAAATTTACTATTATAATTAGGATAAGAAACAGTGGTAAGTATACAAAAAATTAGTATGTATGTAAGTATATATTTGCATTTGTTAACATCAGTTGATTTTTATATTAAAATGTTTTCTGTAGTTTTAAGTTTATAATACAATATACTTTTAATAATTTGATAATTACCGGTTAGAGATAAGTAATTTCCTTCCAAATCTGGGGTGTTGTCGACTTCAACATTTCCTTCATCTGTAATCACTCCATTGTTGTGATCAAGTATATAGGAACGCAGCCTATACTTGAACTCCTGCCTATCAGGGTGATCGTGAAGACTGCCTTTTAAACGAGACTCCATCCTTTTCTGCCGTTCATTAGCCTCTGCAGGAGCAGTGGTTAACGTGGGAAAAGCGCTAGGTAGCAACTTCACAAATGCACGCATTTTTAACATTACTTTTGTCCGCCCGACGACAAAAATGAGTCCACTGTTTTAGTACTGTTTAATCCTTAGAGAAATAGAAAAATCTCCACTTCGTAGCACTATTTTTAACATTGTTATTATTGCATCCAAACACTGCGCAACGCATTTTAAAAAATATAAAATTTTGCTATTAATACTACACTCGAAAATACAATTCGAATTCACATTCAAAGGCGCGGGCAAATAATAAGTCAACCGTGACGTCAGCAAGAACAGCTGACTGAAAGCAAACGTGCGCATTGCGTAATCTCTTTCTCTATCATTCTTGGTAATCAGCTCATAAAGCAAAAAGTGTGAATTACGGTTTTTGTGTGTCTCAAATCCAGAGAAATTCATCTAGACGTGGTGACAGACTTAATAGCTTTCATTGCTTGTTATGAACGTTTTATAGCTCGTCGTGGTCGCTGTGAAAGAATATACACGTGGTACGTTTCCGTTCGCAATTCAAGAGAATAAAACGTTTTAAACATTGGAGAGAGTGACAGACTATTATCAAGGCGTTTTAGTATTTGGCAACACTGCAGGAACGCAAGTGGCGAAGAGAATCAGAGCGAGTGCGATTGAGCCAGTTAGTGTTGATTAAATGTGAGAATTTTCCACCGGCTCAATGGGCGATAGGTCATATAATAGAGCTTCGTCCCAGCAGTGATAATTTGGTGCGTTTCGTGGAAATACGAACGGCAACAAACATTTTGCACAGACCAATACCAAATATATGATTTCTACCTGTAGATAAATAAAGTTATGACTAGTCGTAGTCGCCAATAATCTTTGAAAAGCCATCATCGTAATGACAATATCCTAGATATGGCCATTATAAAAGTATAAAATGTATTTTAGTATTCATCTGAGATTGAACGAATAAATGTCGTTGCGGTTTTTGTTTGATATTTTCCCAACGTAAAAAGAGGTTATTGATGTACAGTCTTGATTGGTTCATCTTGGATGGAACACCTACCACTAATAAAAGTACGCTCTTAGTTCCTCTGTTTCCACAATTTGAAATTATACAAACATATAGTATATATTTATTATTATATATAAACATATAGTATATATTTATTATTATATATTTGACTCGATCATGTGTAGAAATTCACACAAGTAAGGAAAGTTCTCTGAGCGCCATTCACTTGGGAGTGGCCAGAAAGGATTATTTTACATATGGCTCAAGCAGCTCATGGCTTCTTTCTGACCACTCCCAAGTGCATGGCCTCCCTCCACAAGGTTTTGCTCTGAGTTTGGAAAACGTCACGTAAACAACTTCCCTCATGAAAATGAAACAACAGCCTCGGATGAGAGACCCCCTTTTTGATCTGGTAATGAACGAGGGCAAGACATATTATCTGTTGTCATCAAACAACAATGTCAATCTCGAAATCCAACGCAGAATAATTCATGTCAACAAGTGCTACTTCGGGCTGAGTAGGCAATTGCGAAGTAAAGTCCTCTCTCGACGAACAAAGTTCAAACTCTATAAGTTACTCATTATGGTGCAGAGGCATGGACGATGCCAACATCTGATGAGTCGACATAACGAGTTTTCGAGAGATAGGTTCTGCGGAAGATTTATAGTCCTTTGCGTATTCGCAACGACGAATATATATATTTCTGACCACTAAAATATATTTTTATACTCTGAGCAGGGTATATTAAGTTTGCCAAGAAGTTTGTAGCACCCAGAAGGAAGCGTCGGAGACCCTATAAAATATATATATAAATGATCAGTATGTTGAGCTGAGTTGATTTAGCCATGTCCGTCTGTCTGTCTGTCCGTCTGTATATATACGAACTAGACCCTCAGTTTTTAAGATATCGTTTTGAGATTTTGCAAACGTCATTTTCTCTTCAAGAAGCTGATCGGATCACTTTAACATATAGCTGCCATACAAACTGAACGAGCGGAATCAAGTTCTTGTATGGAAAACTTTCACATTTGACAAGATACATACACGAAATTTGGTACAGATTATTTTTTAAGACACCAATGTAATCTCCGAAGAAATTGTTCAGATCGGCTTACTATAGCATATAGCTGCTATACAAACCGAACGCTCGGAATCGAGTGCTGGTATGGAAAATTTTTGCATTTGACAAGACATATTCACGAAATTTGGTATAAATTATTTTCTAAGGCAACAATGTATTCTCCGAAGAAATTGTTTAGATTGGTTAATTATAGCATATAGCTACTATATAAACTGAATGATCGGAGCTTTCAGGATATATCTTCACGAAATTTGGTATGAGTTATTGTTTAGATCGTCTCACTATAGCACTTACTGCCATACAAACAGAACGATCGGAATCAAGGGCTGGTATGGAAAACTTTCGCATTTGACAGGGTGTTTTTATGAAATTTGACATGCATTACTGTTTAAAGTAATAATATAATATCCGAAAAAATTGTTCAGATCGGATTACGATAGCATATAGCTTCCATACAAACTGAGCACATATTTACTAAAAGAAATGCACCTCTGAAAGGTATATTAGCTTCGGTGCAGCCGAAGTTAACGTTTTTTCTTGTTTTCTCAATTACTTACTACATAAGTGCAAGTTAACGACAGCCTCCGTATAGCAACCTTACCATAACTGTAAATAAAGTTGAATCTTTGCATTTTGCAATTACACTGGCTCATAAATTAAAAATCTTAATTATCTTATAAATTATCTAAGAATTCGATATGCTTTTTCCGTTCTGTATTCAATAATACATTCTTATCAAAACAATATCACTCGCCCTCACAAGAAGGCATAACAATAACAATTGTAATGAAACCCGAACGCTTAACTTTCTGCTGGAATATGCTGTAACAGCTTATATTGTAATTAACTCTTTCTTTGTTCTGCATTCAATCAAGCTGATGCTTACACTTCAGCTTTAGCTTTAACTTTAAGTAAATAAGACCAAAATGTATAAATATAAGTACTTCGAAAATAAAGATTTGATATGTATCTTGCAATCCACAAGAACCACACGTGTTCTTATTTCATCCGCGCATCCACGGATATAAAATATATATTTTTTTCAAAATTCCTTCGTCGCGGGAAGTGATTGGCGCCCAACGTGAGGCACGAAGTAAAAAGTGCCTCCTAAAGTGAAGAATAAAGAAATAATTAAAAAAAAATTTCTATAAAGATATACTTTAATGAAAAGTAGCAGTATCTAAGTCAAAAATAAAAAATAATTGCAAAAATTTTTTTTTTTGGAAAGAAATAGTAAAAAGTGATTACAAAAGTAAAAAATAAATAAATAACACTAATAATAAGAAAAAAAAACCCTTTTTTTAACTGATGTAAAGAAAAGTAACAGTGACCAAAAAAGTGTAAGTGTAAACTTTTGACTAAAAAATAACAAAAATAACTACAAGTGTGTTAATAACCAAACAAAAACTGAAATAAAGTGAGTGACAAGCAACGAAGTGACAATAACAGGATAATGAAAACAAGAGATTAAAAAAAAAATTTTGATCAAATAATTTATTATAAATGTAACAGTGACCAAAAAAGTGTAAGTGAAAACTTTCACTAAAAAAATAACAAAAATAACTGCAAGTGCGTTAATAACCAAACAAAAATTGAAATAAAGTGAGTGAGAACAAGCAACGAAGTGACAATCGATAATAAAAAAAATTTTAAAAAAAATTTAAATAATGGAGTTAAATATCAATAATTAAAATAATTAATTAAAACATAATTAATCAACAAAATACAAAACTACAAAGCAGAAAGAGTGACTTAAATCACAAAAATACAAATATTTTATAAAACAACATAATCAACAGCGGTAACAACAGCAGCGGCAACAATTGCATCATCAGCGGAGGTGGAAACAGCGGCAGCAGCAATTATAAAGGACAAAAATATCAACAGAGACAGCAACAGAATATATTTAAATTATCACATTGCGACTAGGTGGCAACAGCGACAGCGGAAATTATAACAGAGACAGTTGAATTTAAAATTATTCTATTATTATATTAGAAATGGGAAATTGTCCAACTATTAAATATGTATAAGAAATTGTCATATTGGGACTTTTGTAAGGGCGATGACATAAGGGAATTTCCTAAGCTTAGAAAACAAAAAAAGTCAAGAATATAACTAATGGTTTGTACAACCAATAAATAACATAATCAAGAGCTGCGATTCACCAATTTAAAACAATTTAAAATTCTCTGCGTTTTTCCACCCAAGGGACCGTCCAAAGAATTATAAAAAATTAATTCAACTAAAAAATATTTTTTAGTAAAAACAAAAATTAAAGGCTCGAGCAGCCATATAACAAAAATGTATTGAAACCGCGATTCACCACCACAAGGGGGACCCTCCGCTTTATAATAAAGCTTAATTCAGCGATTCTGAACTCCAGACGCTCCAGAATAAAAAAGCACCTCTTCCTAGAAGGGATAAAATAAAAATAACTAACCAAGAAGACGGTAATACATAAATTACGGCTTGTGCAGCCAATAAATTAAAGTAAAAATTTTATAATATAAGCTCAATTTTGCGATTCTGAACTCCAGACCCTCCAGAATAGAAGAGCCTCCTTTCTTAAGGAAGGGATCACAAAAAATTATCTCAAATTTGTTACGGTTGTGGTTAAAATAACGACCTTATAAAAAAAATCAGAAACTGAAAATTAGACAAAATGGCTAACGGTGACGCTTTCACCGTAGACCTAATAACTCGCCTTATTGCTAACAGCAATATAGCTTTACGTGAGGAAGTAAAGCATACATGGGAATTTTGACTCACATGAGCAGTTACTCTCAGCACACGTATTCCTCCGCTCTTATTTCAGTCGCTATTGAGAGCGAAAAAACCAGTTTTGCACTGTGGAATAATGAATTGATTTTCCTGCCAGTTGCGCTGCAGACAGCAACGAGCTAACATATGTAGTCGGTATGTTGATGTTTTTTTATGCCCTAGTATATTTTTGCCCCATTTGAAATGTATAACATAAATAAAATGTTATAATTTCAGATACCTTTGGTTGGGTAAATTGGGAGTTGGCTACTTTTACTAGCAAACTAGTTAGCGGAAATTTTAAGATAAAGTTGAAATTGTGAAGTTCTCGAGAAATCATGCTTAAAAATAAGGCTTGCCTCGGCGTCCAAAAACACCTTAGCTTTGAAATATATCCACTTACATAAAGCTTTTCGTCAAAACGGGATTGTTTCTGGGCGCCCCAAAAATATAAATTTCTTTTTTATTTTAATTATTTTGAATGCCTACATTAATTCTATACTTTTGTGACAGTTTCCTATTAAAATTGCATTCGATAAATTTCTAGTAGTTAACCTGCTTCTTTGCTTGGAACAGATGAATTTCATATCAGAAAAAATGTGTTCACAAAAGAATGTTGAGGGGAAAAATGATAAAACCTTGAGGGAAAATTCTTTACGCTGCGGATAAAATGAGCTTTCTAAGTTCCTCCAGAAATCGGTAATATCCTTTTTATCATTGAATGACATTTCACTTCTAAGAATTATAAATTCTGACTGGATTTTTAATTCTTATTGGTTTACATGACATTTAAACGGGTTTACAAATATATCGATTAAAGGTTGAATTTTTCGGAAGTCCTCAAATCTGTCCTCAAAGTTAAAAAACAGAGTATCTAATAACTGAGTGTGCGCTTGTTTTACACTTAAGACATCAGTACTGTTCTTGAGGGAGTAGGCTTGTGGAAAACTTGATTAATATCCGTCTTTGATCTCAGAAAGCAATAAAAATAAAATAGTTTGAAAATGAGTGACTTCTTTGAATAAAAGGGACAAGATTTTTTCTTTTCCTTGTAATTTCAAATTAAGTTCATTCAAACGGTTACACAAATCAGAAAGAAAAGCCAAATTAAAAATAAATTGGCTATCTTCGAAAGCTTGTATTAATTCATTTGCCCCAGGTAAACTCTCCAATTTTAAAAACTTTAGCACTTAATTTCTTAAGGCAAATTAAAAAAGGTGTGCGGATGAAGTTATACTTCTTAGTGATATTCCAAGAAATGCATATCATTTTGTATGAAAGAAAACTAGAAAACTTAAATTCACATTTTTTAAATTTACTAGCTGACCCGGCAGCCGTTGTCCTGCCTGAAATTATGTGTTTTGAAATGAAAAGAAAGTTGAATTTATGTTGTGTTGAAAATCATTTATTTTCGATTTTTCCAAATTTTTTCAATGTAACGAAGCTTGATAAATAATATTTTTTTGTTTCTGTTTCGGTGCGTAAATTTATAGAGAAGATGGTTTTCCAACTCGTGAGCACGCCACGTACATATGTCCGGCCTTGTGAAAAACATAGCATTTCCAAATTTATGCCACACACTTCTAGCGACTATCCTTGTTTCCTATTGATTCTCATCTCAAATGCAATTTTCACTGGAAATTGAATGCGTTGGAACTGAAATGGCAAATCGTTAGAACTCAAAGGAATTCGTAGAATCAAGCATTCTGCCCCCTTGTATTTGATAGCGCAGATTGCGGAACATAATAACGACAGATCCAACTTTGAGACGCAAATGATGCGGTGGCATACCAAGCCTCTCCAAAGAGTTTAGAAATTCCACTGGATAATTCATCATTGTTAAGACGATCGATCTATTTGTATGAGCGCAAGTCTCCCGGAATTTCACTTTGAATTAAGTGAACAACATCGGTATTTTTGGCAGCTAACATTGCGCGTGCACTTAAGGAATCATAGTTACAATAATTTGGCCAATGTCCGAACATTCGTGATGAGTTCATCTTTCATGAATTGATAAACGACAGATGGAATTGGTATCGAACCACCGGAATTGATCCATTTCCAATTTTTAGACGCGGATTTGAAGGCCGATTTGTCTAAATGTTTATAGCGAGAAGTGTGTGTACTTTATTTTCATTCCAGTGATTAACATATTCCAGCAATTGTAGTTGCTGGCTTACTTCTCCAAAATTTCCACACACCGTACCATTCACAGTACGCGAAGGTAGAAACAATCGTCGTTTATCGGGTGGATTGTGTAAATTTGTCCTAATGCATTAGTTGCTAACACACCTGGATGTTAATCTACTGGTTGGAATTGCTTTCGGCGCAACTATTTCATTGACGATGCATTCCAGGTGTAATGTCAAGGTATTTCCGAATAGAGCAATTTTCTCGCAAACGGATCACTGAAGAAAGTTGAGAAAAACGCGTTAATGTTAATTTTGTTGCTGGCGGTGTTTCCACTGGCTGTACTGTATTCTTTGGGTTGAAATACACTCTCCAAATTAACTGCGAGACGCACAACAGTCGGAAAACGTTCCTGAATTGCAAAAGTAAATATCCTACAAAGCGCTTTCTTGCAGTTCACGTATCAGTTCACGTTCAAGACCAATAACCGCCATGTTGCTTCCTTTGGTGACGTAATTACAAACGTATTTTATCGATTACACTAAACTGCAATACTCAACATTGATATGAGTTTTGAATGTGAATTACACAATAACGGCGAATATGATACGATCCATGTGTTGTCAAGTTCAATATTCATTCTTCTAAATTGAATGCTGAATGTTCTGTCGTTGTCGTCTGGTGAGCGACGCCTATACAGTGGATATCAATCATTTCAAGTTTGAGTTTCCGAAAGAAAAGCACTTGGATAGTGTTTCGTGCATTTATTGTCAGACATACAACCCGAAGTGGGATTGTGGTGTCTGCAAGGTCCATGAACCATATTGGTTTTCACCATTTGGTATAATACTGTATCTTTCTCTGCATCAGGAATTTCCGCAGAAATGAGTTCATCAGTTTGATCTGGTGTTTGTGTATTTAAATTTCAATTTCAAATTTCAAAATTTATAAATATAATTACTGTGTTGACATGTTTGATGGTGCCAACCTTACAGTGTTACCAACTCTCAAAAATACTTTTATTATAATAATTTATAGAAATATTATGCAAATTGGGTTGGGAAGTCTTAAACTTAATAAACATATACAAACGTAAATCAAAATATCATTTCTCATTTTAAATTTATTATTTTAATTGGTATATAAAAGTTATGCCACAATTATTATATAGTACTCCAAAAATATAAATTCTTATTTTTCCCAGAAATACATTTGTAAACAAAAGGATATTTATCCTTTTTTTATGTTCCACACAAAAGATTTAAGGAGTTCAAGAGCTCAAAACGTGCCCTACATCAGCTACCTACCCGACAGCATTTCGCAAATGATAAAATAAATTTTTCAAGAGCTCAAAGCATACGCTACATCATCTCGAATCTACCTACCCTACGCTTTTGCGCAAATGATTATATCATGATAGCAAATGCCCACATACAGATTTGGCAATGGCAATAACAGTTAGTATTCTATAAATTCTATCCTGTCGAGATGCCCTGTAATAAGTGTATCCGAAGGTTCCATTGTTTTGTCCATAAATTTAGAGACTTTTTGCTGCGCTCCTACTTTAACATCCTTGGTTTTGTCATCTCATGTTAAAAAAAAAGAAACTTTTAATTGGAGAAATAAGAAAGTAATAAGTGTATCCGAACGTTCCATTGTTTTGTCATCTCATGTAAAAAGCACGTGTATCCGAACGTTACATTGTTTTGTCCATAAATTTAGAGACTTTTTGCTGCGCTCCTACTTTAACATCCATGGTTTTGTCATCTCATGTTAAAAAAAAGAAACATTTAATTGGAGAAATATAGAAATACTGATAAAAGTGATTTTCCTCTCGCTGCTTACAATGCCGAGGAAAAGAAAACGACCTGACATAGGTCGTCGAAGTCGTGTAAATGTACAACGAGCTACTTTACGCTCCAACCACACTAATGACCAGCGAGATGCTGATAATGATAACAGTCGTACAAGTATGGGGGAATTACGTTCAAGAGTAAATAACTATCAAGTGGATAGGGGGAGAATGGAACGAGTTCGTGCACATCGATCACAACAGCAGCGAGCACGGGATAACGAATTTAATCGATTCCGCAGACCCAATGCTCCTGTAAACCTCGAACGAGGAGCATTTTCCTACGATCCGGAATTTGATTATAGTGCCGACAAATCTGTGACGATTGGAGAAATGTCAATCATTTGTCAACATTGTAAAGCATTAAAGTACAGTAGTGAACCTGCAGGATTATGTTGTGCTGGTGGCAATGTACAATTGCCTCAATTGGTTCCACCACCTGAACCGTTACACTTATTAGTTAATGGGATGGAAAGTGAGTCTAAACACTTCTTGGCTAACATCCAAAAATATAATTCCAAATGACATCGTTTGGTGCAACGCATATAGTACAAGACGGGTTCATGCCTACTTTCAAGGTAGTATACCATAATTATTTTAGTGAAATTCTAATTTGTATTTGTATCACAATTAATTTAACCAGTTCTTAAACAATTACAGATACAAGGACAAATTCATCACCTACTGGGGGCAATGCTGCCAGTGCCAGATGCAGGTCATAAATTTTTGCAAATTTATTTTATGGGCAATCAAGATGTGGAAGTTGATACACGTTGTGGTCATAATCCAACCGTCAAGCGAATCATTGTCCAACAACTGCAAACATTTCTTCACGAGAATAATGAATTAGTGAAGATGTTCAAAATGGCACTGGATCGGATGCCATCAGACAGCCATAATATTGTAATAAGAGCCGACAAAACACCTGCTGGAGAGCATGCAAGGAGGTTTAATTCACCGACAATAGATGAAGTGGCTATTATCGTTGTTGGAGAGAATTTGCAATCAAGAGATATTGTACTTCATCGCCGGAACAATGAATTGAAACGTGTATATGAAACGCATAGAGCTTATGATGCTTTACAATACCCATTAATTTTCTGGCAGGGAGAAGATGGGTACCATTTTAATATCAAAATGGTTAATCCAACAACAGGTAATTAGATTATACAAAATAAAATATTTTATATGTTCAATATATACATGTATTTTTTTATCATATGTACTTCCAGGTGCTGATACACACAAAAAAGTCAGTGCCATGAATTATTATGCATACAGACTCATGATCCGTGAAGGTGAAGTAAATCACATTTTGAAGTGTCAACGGCTCTTTCATCAGTATGCAGTGGACATGTACGTCAAAATTGAGACTGAAAGATTGACATACATCCGTCTTAACCAACAGCAGCTTCGATCTGAAGAGTACATTCATCTTCGCGATGCAATCAATGCTGACGGCAATGTAAATAATGTAGGAAGAATGACAATTTTACCGGCCACTTACATCGGAAGCCCGCGCCACGCCACGCGTACGCTCAAGATGCGATGTCTTATGTTCGAAAGTATGGCCGTCCAGACCTATTTATTACATTCACCTGTAACCCACAATGGATTGAAATAAAAAAAGAACTGCTACACAACCAAACACCACTTGATAGGCATGACATCACAGCCAGAGTTTACAAGCAAAAATTAAAATCTTTAATGAATTTCATTACAGAGCATCGTGTGTATGGCCAAGTACGTTGTTGGATGTACTCTGTTGAGTGGCAAAAGTGTGGTTTGCCACATGCTCATATATTAGTCTGGTTGGTTGACAAAATAAGGCCAGAAGAAATTGATTCCATTATTTCAGCCGAAATTCCTGATGAAACGGTTGACCCAAAATTGCATACGATAGTAACTAAACACATGATACATGGACCTTGCGGAGTTTTCAACAACAGCTCACCCTGTATGATCGACGGCAAGTGCTCCAAACGGTACCCGAGAAACTTGCTTGCTGAAACCATCTCGGGAATCGATGGTTACCCATTGTATCGTCGGCGATCAGTTGAGGACTGTGGACGATCTGTAGATGTCAAGATAAAAGGACAAGATTTTCATGTGGACAATCGTTGGATTGTGCCGTTCTCGCCCATATTGTCCAAAACTTTTGAAGCTCACATCACCGTGGAATTTTGTAACTCTGTGAAATCCATAAAGTACATATGTAAATATGTTAACAAAGGTAGCGACATGGCCATGTTCGCGGTAACAAACAGATATGATGAAGTGTCTCACTATCAGATGGGTCGCTATGTAAGCAGCAATGAGGCTATTTGGCGCATATTTTCGTTTGCAATTCATGAAAGACATCCCACTGTATTGCATTTGGCAGTTCATTTAGAAAATGGACAACGAGTGTATTTCAACCCAAACAACGCTATGGATAGAGCGGCACGTCCACCTGTGACCACATTGACAGGTTTCTTCTCAATTTGTCCAACTGATCAATTCGCTCGCACTTTGCTGTATGCTGATATGCCGCGCTACTACACATGGAACGCATCATCAAAGTCTTTTCAGCGTCGTAAACAAGGAACACCACTTGAAGGATATGAAAATGTATTTGCCACAGATGCTATAGGCCGTATGTATACAGTACATCCTAATAACGATGAATGTTATTATCTTAGATTGTTATCGATGAATGTTCCTGGTCCGACAACTTTTCAACAATTGCGAGCAGTTGATGGGCATCTGTGTGCGACTTACCGTGAGGCGTGTCAATTATTACGGTTGCTTGAAAACGATTCGCATTGGGATAATACGCTCAAGAATTCCGTGATATCTTCATCGCCGCATCAAATTCGCACACTGTTTGCGATTATAATATTGACATGTTTCCCCTCAAATCCGAATGATTTGTGGATGAAATATAGGGATGACATGTCTGAGGATGTGTTGCATCGCGTGCGTTGTGAAACTTTGAATCCTACATTGGAAATTACGGCAGAGATTTACAATGACACATTGATCATAATAGAAGATATGTGTTTGTTGATGGCAAATAAAGTATTGTCGTGTTTGGGCCTGACAGCACCCAATCGTGCTATGCAAGATGCATTAAACCATGAGTTGCAAAGAGAACTCCAGTACGATACTCAAGCTATGACCGAAGCAGTTCGCACAACTGTTCCGCAATTGAACGAAGAACAAAGGATTGCGTACGATCGTTTAACACAAGCTGTAAACAGTGGGTCTGGGAAGATTTATTTTCTTGATTCTCCTGGGGGTACTGGGAAATCGTTCCTAATTTCATTGCTATTAGGAAAGATCCGATCGCAAAATGAGGTAGCCCTAGCGTTGGCTTCATCTGGAATAGCAGCAACTTTATAAGAAGGCGGACGAACTGCACATTCAGCCTTAAAATCACCATTAAACATGCATATCAACGAAACGTCAGTTTACAACATTGCCAAAAATAGCGCTATGGCGAAGACTCTCCAAGTATGCAAATTGATAATTTGGGACGAATGCACAATGGCCCACAAGAGGTCGCTGGAGGCACTAGATAGGACGTTAAAAGATTTACGTGATAACCAAAACATTTTTGGTGGAGCTATGATACTGTTGTCAGGTGATTTTCGTCAGACTGTTCCAGTAATTCCTCGATCGACTGTTGCTGACGAAATAAACGCATGTCTAAAATCATCAAATTTGTGGCGGCACGTAAAGACACTACAATTAACTACTAACATGCGAGTGTTTTTGCAACAAGATCAAACTGCGACTGTGTTTTCGAAGCAGTTGCTGGACATTGGCAATGGTAAGGTCGCAGTTGACAGCTCGACCGAATTAATGACTTTTCCGACAGATTTCTGTCACTTCACAAAATCGAAAAAGGAGCTTATTCAGCGTGTTTTTCCGGACATTAAACAACAATATAATAACCACGATTGGCTAAGTGAACGAGCAATATTGGTAGCAAAAAACAAAGATGTCGATGATCTCAATGCTACCATTCAGAATTTCCTTCCAGGAGAGTTGTTTACGTACAAATCAGTTGACACGGCCACAAGCCAGGATGACGTAGTCAACTATCCTACAGAATTTTTAAATTCATTGGACTTGCCTGGACTACCACCTTATAATTTGAAATTAAAAGTAGGGTCAGTTGTCATCATGCTGCGTAATATTAATCAACCTCGACTTTGCAATGGAACGAGATTGGTTGTGAAGAAACTCATGAATAACATCATCGAAGCTAAAATAATCAAAGGAAAATACAAAGGAGAGGATGTCTTAATGTCATTTGATTTTAAGAGGTTGCAATTTCCCGTGCGTCTGGCGTTTGCGATGACCATACATAAATCGCAAGGCCAATCGTTGCAAGTTTGCGGAATAAACTTAGAGTTTCCATGTTTCGCACATGGACAATTATACGTTGCGTGTTCGCGTGTCGGAAAACCAACATCCTTATTTATTTACGCACCGCAAAAAAAAACTAAAAATATTGTCTACCAGAAAGCACTATATTAATTAACTGTATATGATCATAACTGTGTTGTATTTAATTTAAGCAAAGATTTGTTTATCATGTTGGACGATGTTCACAGTCCAGAAACGAGCACATCCAAGAAAATTTTAAATTTTTGTATATGAAGTGTATAAATATAAATAAATGACTTAATATGTATATAATATGTGCATTTGGATCCTTAATGTCAACGTGTATTAGTAACTCTTTATTTCCATCAACTTGGCTCCATCTACTTGGGAACCACTTGGCTCGCCAGGACATGATAATATGGTGGAAGTACTAGGCGACTCGGACAAATCTGATTCGATCAGAACATTATCAATGTTGAGCTGCTGGCTGCCTTCAATAACATCAATATCTACCAGAACATTCTTGATGTTGGGCTTTTGGCTGTCTTCAATAACTTGAATGTCCTGTATGTCTTCGGCCGATAAATTTAATTCACAGAATGTCTCCTCAGATGATGAAGATGGCATTGTAGAAACGTGTTTTGGTTTAGATAGCAGCTTTTGCTTTAATATATTTTTTTGTACTTTTGCCCTGTTCACGCGTATTATTCGTTCTACATTCTTACCACACTTGGTACAAAATCTGAAGGTAACAGCGATTATGTTGTAGCATTCGTCGCATCTTAATAATAATTTAATACAATCCATCCACTTTTTACAAAACGGACAATGCATTTTAAGGAGTTGAGGGATATATAGCTTCACTATAACTATATTATAGTTGTTTGAATTCTTTATTTTCTCGATGACAGATGTAGTTCTTCTTCTTTTCCTAACCATGGCCATCGTCAAAAAAAAAAAAACGACAGATGTAGTTTGATAGTTATAGTGTAAATATTTGTCAGTATTCGCTAAAAAAAAATTGTCTATGGTAAAATGTCACTTGAAATGTTAACGTCTCTTTGCTGTGCATCTATACTATAATTCTTTAATATTCCTAAAAATCTAAAAGCAGCAAATTTCAATAAAATTAAAAAAGTATTGTGTCGTGTGTTTGTGACTTACTAAATATGCCTCCAATAATTAGGCGGTGCGAAGTTCGCCGGGTCAGCTAGTAATATAATATATATAAGTCTTATATGTACATATATTTGCATACATTGCCAAACAAATAATGCACAAGCATACAAACATACATATGCGTACACATATGAATATGTCACCAACAAAAAATTGATCTTCACAAGTCAATATGGCAATAAGTCAAAATTGGCGAAGAACAAGTGTAATTACATTTACAACAAAAACGATTTCATTCATGAACGCAGGCTCAAATTCTACAAGCGATCTCGCTTCATTCATAAAAACAGAGGCCGTAACATCTCCCCGAGCATGCCTTTGCCAACAAGTCGTCTTTTCGCGACGATGGTAAAAGCCAAAAATCAGAAATTGCACAACTTTCTGGTGCTTCTCGCAAAAATCTGCGTCGATATGTATTCACGATCATACGTATACATACATACATATTTACGCATGGTTGTAGGCGAAGCTGCTACAGCGGCAAGGGCTGACAATCGGCGGCCATTACTTTACTTATGCCATAGAAATTCTATTGCTACGAATATGGAAATGACAACGAAATAATGCAAATATGCATATTTCTAAAGGTCATTAATTTCTTTGAAGAAATGAAAGGAATGAATGATCCTTAGAAGTATAGTCTTAACTTTTCAATGGCCAACTCAGAGCATTTCAACCAAAAGGAATTTATTCATTAAAATCACCACTCAGAACTCGTTTTATCCGTTATAAGCGAACGATTTTCGAAGAAACATCATTTCAAATATGCCAGCAGACAAAATTAGAAATGAACTTCTTAAACCTCACGCTGTCAGATAAAACGATATACCTCGTCATCGCGGGTCGATTTCCAAACAATGTTAATGAAGACTAACTACAGAAATGATCATGTAAAGTATAGCCTTAATTTTTCAACGGCCAACGCAGAGTATTTCAACCAAAAGATACGCAAAATAGTTGAGAATTCGCAGAAATGAAAGACAAACGAAAGAAAAAGAAGCATAACTTCAATAATGCACAAGCATACAAACATACATATGCGCACACATGTGAATATGTCACCAACCAAAAATTGAAACATTGTTCTACAAAAACAACAACAGCATAAGCATGGCAACGTTGTGTTTTTGGTAGAAAAGCCGAGCTGTGCCGAAAGAAACGAACAAACGATCGCCGATTGTCACCGCTTCGCTTGCTGCTCGAACATCTTCGCAGACAAGGTTGCGTTAGATTCATATTGAGCAAGGTTGCGCAACCTGAATCTATCGCAACCTTTTCCGAACTCGTATAAGAAGTATAACTTCAATAATCTCTTCAGGCAATCACCCCGGCTTAACCACCGTACATCGGTGAACATCTTTAGGTCACTGTATTCACTATTTGAAGTTTTTAAGAACTCCTTAAATTTCCGGTGCGTAAGTGAAATATGACCTCCTCTTATTTTGTTAATTATTTTCTCTGCAGTTTTCATATATGGAATCGCGCTCAGGAATTTGGAGGCAAGAGACAGCTGGTGTATTATGCAATGAAAAGAATAAACCTTAATATTATGCTTTTCCAACTGCCCAACGAAGCCTTCCAGTTTACCAACCATTTCACATATGTCATTTATATCAGTGCTTTCATGCAAGCATATGGAGAAAAATTGGCAGTCATCAATTCTTTTTTTAATAGCTTTTTCAACAAACGTCCCTTTTCCGTCCACATTTCGTGTTATAGTTCTACGTGATAGAGGAACTTTTTCAAAAAAGCCGCTAATGGGCTGCTGAGTATTTGTAAAACTTTTACAACCACTTCTTTCATAAAAGTACCATCTGAAAAAGGTCTTCCATGCATAGCAATGCTTGAACTAATTATGCTCGAGATATCTTTTTTTAGTGTGGTTTCCGTACCTGTATAATTTTTTTGAACATCGTTTTCAACTTGGAAAACCCAATCCTTATACTTCTGCAAAAGGGTATTTTTTTTTTCAAAAAACATATTATCTCTCTCTATACCCTCATATTTCTCAAAGTATTTATGGAAGGTATTATAGTGCCTCCTAAAATTATATGCTCGGGTCCCCTTTACACACATATTACATATTACCAAAGGCATCGGAAATCATAAAGCAATATTCGTCATTCATTTTAAACAAACATATATAAGTAGGTACGCGCATAAATAGTATCATAAAACAATCAAGCGGCGCACGATGTTGCTTCGCTGTTGTTTGTTAAGTGGTGAACACATAGAGCGCGACAGACTGCAGCAGCACGACAGTGAACTGAAAACGTGGTTGTTCATCTTACTACATGTACATTTTGAGAAGCAACAACAACAAAATGGGCGGCATGTACACAAAACAACGCAGTTGTCCATTTTGTATGTACACAATTTCGTTGTGGCCATACTAATTCCTTTCACTTCAATGAAATTTTAATATTTTGTTCAAAATGAAATTTTTTATGCAAAAAATAAGTAAATAGGTAATTATTTCTGCTTTAAATTATCAATTGTTGTTACAATTGATATAATAGAGCTATAATATAGCTATTTTATGCTTATATTTGAAAAATAACGTAAAGTTTGTTAGAGCTGTGAATAATTATACATTTTGCATATTAGTGGCATCACCACTCTACCTCCTCTTTCTATCTTCCATTCTACTGTCAACTCTACTGTCGTCCTACTGTCGTTGGCAAAAATAGGAGGATATTGAAGTTAGCGAGAACGACAACTGTCGGCCTGCAGTCGTGTAGTCGTGCAGCTGTCAAAATAACACTGCCCTTAAGAACGTGTGTATTTTAATATTTGACAGATGTAGTTTGCAGTTTGTCGCGCTCTATGTGTTCACCACATTAATCAACTGACTGCAAATGTTCTTTGTCCCATGGTAGCCACTTTACGCTCACGGTTACCAATGCATCCATACATTTCATTTGCCCATCTCTGAAGTAAAGCAATTACGCTCAGAAATAGTAGTGAATACTAATAGAGCAACCGATTTTTTAACACAAACAATAGACGATAATATAGCATGTCAAGAATCGTTAGACGTAGTTAAATCCGTACCTGAATTTACTGGTAGGATGAATAACATATAAATGAGAGGCAGCGCTTAATGCTATGAGCCTACACGTGAAGGGCAGTAGAAAATATTTTGCTGTAATACTTCGAAATAAAATAACGCATAATGCAAACGATGCATTAACAACCCATGGAACAGTACTCAATGTCGATGCAATTCTATCTCGTTTAGACTTTGCATATGCGGACAAACGTCCTATACACATAATCGAACAGGAACTGAGCATCTTAAGGCAGAGTGCAATGTCGGTTGTAGAATATTACAACCTCGTCAACAAAAAATTATTCCTATTATTAAATAAAACAATCTTGACACACGGAAATAACGCAAACCTAACAAAAGAATTAAACACAAAGAATAGGGAACATGCCTTACGAATTTTTATAACAGGACTAAATACCCCACTAAGTGACATAATATTTTCTCTAAACCCACTAGATGCTGCTTTAGAAAAAGCTCAGGAACTAGGTATATAATAACCAAAGGGTCCGGTGTGCACAAAATTTCATGTATGAAAGAAACAAGTCAAAGCCAATCTATACGAACAATAATTTAAGATTTTCTCAAAGGAACAACTCTCCAAATAGCAACATACATTATAATTTTCCCAAAACCAACTCCTATGAATATATCCAGACTTTATAATAGAGACTGTATCCAGACTTTATAATAGAGATTTTAATGTGAGGGGACAACAAGGCAATAGCAATTTTAATAAAAATATAAAACCTATACAAACGAATGCAAACATTCAGGTTAATAGGGGTCAAAATCAGGAAGCACATGGTATAAAGCGGCATAGAGAAAGTAATCATAGCTTTCGCCCGCAAGAGAAAAGTCAAAGAATTAATAATATGATATAAATAATATCTCAAACTTCATGATGTCAAATTAAATAAAAACTTAAAAGGTCTAGTCGATTCAGGAGCAACCTCGGGCTACATTAAGCCTGGGGTATGCAATAATAAAAACGAATTAGCCATTTATAAGCGCGTAAAAACCAAATTTTACCACATAATAACCATATTTGGAGTCGAAGAAATCTTCTATGAATTAGAGGGATTAGAATCGGATCTCCTTTTGGGATACAATTTCCTTAAAAAGATTGAGGCACTTATCGATGTGTCCAATGGTAAAATTAATTATAGGGTAAAGAATAACATGGAAAACGAAAACAGAAGTATGAACATTTATTTTAAAAACAAAACTAACTAACAAAAAACTAGCCGAGAAAAGTATCAGTAATATTAAAAATGAAAGAAATATTAAAATTGTGGAACAAACAAAATCTACAACGCCAGCCGAAGATTTTACCGGCAATATTATATTAAAAAAATTTATTTTAGGACAAAAAGATCCTAAAACGCCAGCTGAAGACTTATACCACCATAATGAAAAAAATAATTATAAAAAAAATATTGTGGAACGAAAAAGTTCTACAAAGCCAGGCGAAGATTTTACCAACAATATTTTATTTAAAGAAATTTTTTGCGACAAAAAGGTCCTAAAACGCCAGCTGAAGATTTATACCAGCAGAATGAAAATAGTAATTATAAAAATAATATTGTGAAACGATAATGTTCTACAACGCCAGCCGATGAATTTGCCGGCAACATGAATGATAACTATTCGACACTGGGTGAAAGAGGCTCAGAAATGAATAACGATAATGATCATTATTCGGAAAAGAATTCAGAAAAGTTAAATACTGAAGGTCAGGATGAAAAATTAACTGATCTTAAAACAAAAATAAAAGAAAAAATTGTTCAAATGTATTCAGGCAATAATACAAGCTTCCCATTTCACCTTGGAGAAATAATTTATGAAAAAATAATAGGATAAAGAAATAAGCTGAATCCCAGATATAAAAAACAGGATGTAAAAGAGGATTTCATATTTTGAAGAAATAATAATATCATATCAAAATTATGAAAAATGAGGTACAATAACTTAGAAGAAGTTAACAAAAATTATATATTTGATAAAGAAAATTTAGAACCACAACCAGAAATAGAACTTATAGAGACTTTGTTAGGACAATTACAAAAAACAGATACTTGACACAAAAGAGGAATAAACGAGCTAGGAACATTATAGAAATGAATAGCTGGAACACCAGACCATGACGACTTTGTAAAAATAATACACAATAAATAATATTAAAGGTGATACCACAAACAGGAAAATTAAAAGAAAACGAAATCAATATGTTATACATGAACTGCAAAATTTAATAAGTGCAAAAACTTTTGGTAAAATTGGAATTTTAAATTCAATAATTTTACATTTTGATGAATTAAAAAACATAAAATATTACCAACATGGTATAATGACCATAACAGATTTAATGGAGATTTATAAATTTAAAATGGCCCAAAAAGGAGATATAATTATACTTTATATAAAATACCCTAAAATAGAACTAACATGTAAGTACTATGATGTAAGAGACAAGGTTAGTTTGAATTCTTCAATTTGTAAACGGGATATTAAATTACTATATACTTAAATATATTTATTTTGTTCATTTGAACATAAGAACTGGCAAAGCCTCTAGTTTAATATACAAGCTATGATAGCTTATGACAGGCCAACATAATTATGTAGCTAAGTTTCTCATACAAAATAAGCTAATAGCTTAATTTTCTGGTCAAATAAAACACGCCTAATATGCGGAATTTGTTACAGTTTACTAAAGCGGTGTCATCCGCAAAAGTTGATGTCAATACATTTTTACCTGTCAAAAGATCGGCTGTGTATATGATGTATAGAGTTGGGCCTAAACCCCTGCCCTATGGTACGCCAGCTCTTGCCTGTCGTTTCTCAGATATGAAATCTCCCACTTTTATAATAAATTTTCTATTTTTTATACTCTCGCAACAAACTTGCTAAGGAGAGTATTATAGTTTTGTTCACATAACGGTTGTTTGTAAGTCTTAAAACTAAAAGAGTCAGATATAGGGTTATATATACCAAAGTGATCAGGGTGACGAGTAGAGTTGAAATCCGGATGTCTGTCTGTCCGTGCAAGCTGTAACTTGGGTAAAAATTGAGATATCATGATGAAACTTGGTACACGTATTTCTTGGCACCATTAGAAGGTTAGTTTCGAAGATGGGCAAAATCGGCCAACTGCCACGCCCACAAAATGGCGAAAACGGAAAACATATAAAGTGTCATAACTAAGCCATAAATAAAGATATTAAAGTGAAATTTGGCACAAAGGATCGCATTAGGGAGGGGCATGTTTAGACGTAATTCTTTTGGAAGAGTGGGCGTGGCCCCACCCCTACTTAGTTTTTTGTACATATCTCGGAAACTACTATAGCTATGTCAACCAAACTCTATAGAGTAGTTTCCTTCAGACATTTCCATATACAGTTCAAAACTGGAAGAAATCGGATAATAACCACGCCCACCTCCCATACAAAGGTTATGTTGAAAATCACTAAAAGTGCTTTAACCGACTAACAAAAAACGTCAAAAACACTAAATTTTACGGAAGAAATGTCAAAAGGAAGTTGCACCCAGCCTTTTTTTTTAAATTGAAAATGAGCGTGGCGTCGCCCACTTATGGACCAAAAACCATATCTCATGAACTACTCAACCGATTTCAATTCGGTATGTAATATTTTCTTAACACCCTGATGACAGGATGATGAAAATACAATTCAATACTCAAAGTACACAAATTGATCAAATCTAATTAATTTTACAGCAAAATAAAAAAATATGTAAATGACGGATAACGAAATATCGATTATCACTTTATCACACGAGAGTATAAAATGTTCGGTGACACCCGAACTTAGCCCTTCCTTACTTGTTAAATAATGAATTTAACGCATTTGGTTTGCTTTCCGAATGGATTCAAATGGAGCAGATCGAATGAAATATTCAACTGTAAAATAAACATAGAAATTGAATATTAACATATTTATATATGTATGTAGGACGAAGAAATGCGACCTTGCGGACTAAACGTTTTTGACACACGACAACACTGACTGAAAGAAAAAGGGTCTCAAACGGAATAAAACCAATAACGGACTCCGCTTGAATAGCGGACGGTTAACGAGAAAGTTTAATAAAGTACAAGTTCTATTGTAAAAGTGAAATTGATCCAGTCTTTTATTTCTGCACATCAGTTGATTATTCGTTTCTAGCAAATCGGACTTAGTGAGTCATCTACGTTTTCTACATATTGGTCGGTTGGCCGTACGTTTATCCTACAAATTGGGGGCTCAACTCAACCAATTCTACAGGCAGTTATAGTGCACTGCAAAAGCAAACTAGAAGGCAGCAGCTTTTAGCAATAGATCGAGACTCTGGTAGATAGTACAGTGGAGCAGCGAGACAAATCTAAGTGTTGGAGGCGGTTTTTGGAGGTGGATAAAATACATAAGCTGGAGGTACAGGTGAAGTTCAGTTTTAGTGCACCTGAGTTTTGGTAGAAGTGCAGAAGCATAGCAAGCAATCAACGACGTTACGGTACGGTAGTTGGAGTTGGTTCGTGTTGGCAAACAACATATCCAGCGAAACGGTTGCGCCGCAATAGCGCAGCAGAAACAGCGGATAGTGCAAGCGCGACGGAAACACACGTACACAAGTGTAACAAGCAGCAGTGGCAGAAACGATGGCACGAAACAACAAAAGGTAGATGGACACACACGTTGATTAGAAACGTGCAGGGCAGGGAATGAGAACGCGTGGCACATTTTCTTTCTGTGCCCCCGTTATAAAGATGAACGAGAGCGGCTAACCCTTGAAAATATTGTATCACACATATTACGTTCCCAGCAGGTGTGGAAGTTTGTTAGAGAACGGAGCGGGACAGCCCTAATAGAGTTTAGAAGGAAGGAATGGCAAAGAAAGAGCGAAAGACGGGTGATCAGCTTGGAGCTGGAAAATTTGTAGAACGAGAGCCAACCGGCTAAAGCTTATCCTTGCGAAGAAATGCCTAGCGGCGGTCCCTCAAGGAAAATAAATAGCTTGAGGAGACGGAGTTAGGGTTTAGTAGGTAGGCGTCTTTGGTAAAAATGGCGGCATTTGCGCAAGTAGGATGAATGGTACATGCCATCCGAAACAGGACGGTATCTTTCGAAGAATTCCCCTCCGGCAACATAAAAAAAAAACAGCGGGGTTGAGCGTTATGGACAAGTTGGCAAGAAGTAAGTTCAGCGAAACAGTTGCGCCGCAATAGCGCATCAGAAACAGCGGATAGTGCAAGCAGAGAACTTATAAATATAGCGAAGGTGCAAATTGAATTCTGTATGATGTTCGATTGGACGGCTAACAGAGCTGATAGAGTTGTAGTACGGAACTCACCATTCTTGTTGCCATTTAGCAGAATCGAGCACGTTCAATGACAGAAATATATGTAAAACGACAGAATTCATGCGAGAATGAATAAAGAGAAACGATTTGAAAAAAAATGTACAAAGTCACACAGAGAATGTAAAAAACGTGATTATTTTGTATCATATGAACCATTTTTTTTCGAAAAATGGTACAAATTTCAATTTTTTTACAAACTCGGGAAAAATTAGATAAAAAATAATTTTAAATAAATTAATGTTTCAAATAAATTATATATATTTCGACTATTACAAGATGAAGATGTGCCAAATGAACTTAAATGTGCTCATATGTATATACACGTCTTGGGTCATTCTTTTCATTTCTTCAAAAAAAATTGATGACCTTCACATATGCATATTCCCATTATTCCCTTATCATATCTACTTTTGTACCAGTAGAATTTCTATGGCATATACATATATTATTTCCTTGGCACATTTGTCTGTATGTTTACGAAAGCATTACCCGAGCGATATACATATGTACATACATTCATAATAACAAGTGTCACACGCATCTTTCGCATGGCCGAAACTCACGCTTTGTCAAAGAGTGAAGTGCTGAACACAATGAGCGCGACAGACTGGAAACGACATCTGCCCAATATTAGAATACACACGTTCTTATGGACACAGTTATGTAGTTGTGCAGCTGCCTCAATAAATGTGTCCCTAAGAACGTGTGTCTTCTAATATTTAACAGATGTCGTTTGCAGTTTGTCGCGCTCATTGTGTTCAGCACTTCAATGTGTCGAAACACTGACGCGACGATAAAGCGCCACAACATTGTGTTGTTGGTAGAAAATCCGAGCTGTGCCGAAAGAAACTAACAAACGATCGCCGATTGTTACCGCTTCCCTTTCTGCTCGACCAGCTTCGCCAACAAGCTAACGTAAATATGTATGTTTTTGTATGAGCTTGCATACATATCGACGCTGATTTTTGCGGGCCACGGAAAAATATTTTAGAATTGACAAATATTATAAATCGACAACAGCTATGTTGCCACTTTTCTCACTTCTTTCTTAGAACAAACACCAGAAGATGTTCAATTTATGATTTTTAGCTTTTGCCATCGTCGCGTAAAGACGCTTGTTGGCAAAGGCATGCTCGGGGAGAGGTTACGGCGTCTGTTTTTATGAAGGAAGCGAGAGGTCGCTTGTGGAATATGCGCCTGCGTTTATGAATGAAATCGTTTTTGTTGTAAAATTTACTACATTTGGGCTTCGCCAATTCGGCTGCCATATTGACTTGTGATGCTTCTGCTATTTAGACAATTGTTGTTTTTGTAGGACAATGCTTACATTTTTTGTTGGTGACATATTCACATGTGTACGCATATGTATGTTTATATGCTTGTGCATTATTTGTTCGGAAGTGTATAGAAATATATGTACATATAAGTATAAATGAATGTATATGAACATGCAGATCAATCCGCGCACATGTAATATACATACATATGTATTGATAAGTGATAAAATCATGATTTGAATTTCTGAACGCGCACATGCTGTATACGCATATGAGCAGATAATAAGATTAATATGATAGACGATGTATATATTTATATATTGTTGTGATAAATTCAATTTCCATTAAAAAGAAACATAATACAAAAATATTTATTAGTATATGTCTTCATATGCCGAAAATACATATAATGGTTTGTCAAAAAAATCTAGCGGTATTTTCGCTAGTTAGCGCTGAAAGCGCGTAGTGATAGTTTTATTCGTCGCATCGGGTCATGCTTTACCTCATTGGAAAGCCCATTTCACGCGCTAACACGTGTTTGATTGATTGTCGTTTCTTTTAAGTCGTTCGTGAGCTATAGCGTCGCAAACATGGAGCAAAATAAAGAGAAAATATGGCATATTTTACAGTTCTACTACGATAAAGGCAAAAATGCATCTCAAGTCGCCAATAAATTTTGTGTAGTTTATGGACCCGATACAGTTTCCATTTCCACTGCACAACGATGGTTTCAACGTTTTCATTCTGGTGTAGAGGTGGTCGAAAATGTGCCACGCTCCGGAAGGTCTGTCGTCGAAAATTGCGATAAAATCGCTGAATTGGTCGAAAGAGACCGGCATAGTAGCAGCCGTAGCATCGGTCAAAAGCTGGGCATGAGTCATCAAAAATTCATTTCAATTTCAATAAAAAAAAAAATCATTAAAAATACCGCAAGACTTCTTTGACAACCCGTATATTATTTATTTCTCTTCTTATTCTCTGTTTGAGTATGTGGAGAACTGTTAAAAATGTTAACATTTCACTGCGTGAATTCTGTGGTTGTGAGGTGAATTCCTTACTACAATTCTATTAAATGTTCGCCATCGAACCTGCATCTTCTCTATGCTTTAAGTTCTCTGGTACGACGAGGATTACAGGTTACTTTTATATTATTAAGTCTTATTAAAATAACATTATCATATAAGATCATATATACTTATACCATTTATTGTATTGCATAATTGTAAAAAAGTACTCAAAATGGAGGCTCAGACTATATTAAACATGACAGTGACAATGTTAAAAGAAGCGGGGCTACCGGCAAATGGACGCAAGAAGGAGTTACGAGACAGACTTCTGACACACTACGGTCTTCTTAACGATGGCGATGAAAGCGAGAGTGAGGTCGAATCAGTGGAGCCGCTTTGTGAAAGTGTGTTGGGTAAGGGTCCGGAGCCGCCCACGGTTCCTCATTTTACATTTAGAGAATTTAACGGTACAGACGGGCAAGAAGTAAATCAATTGGCAGAATCTTTTGAAGAAAATGCACATATCAGTAGTAGGCTGGTCGGAAATCCGTAAATTTATTTATGCAAAACAGCTTCTCAGAGGAGCAGCTAGGGCATTTATTCGAAGGCAAACCGGTATTCGTGATTGGATATCATTAAAACAAGCTTTAATTGATGAATTCGAAATATCATTTTTATCAGCTGAGGCACATAGGCCCTTAAGGAATCGTCAAAAGAGACAAAACGAAACATTTACTGAATTTTTATATGCCTTAATGGAAATAGGGAAGCGGGTAAAACTGAAGGAAGCTAGCGTAATAGAATATTTCATACTAGGGATTCCTGATTCAAAATTGAATAAAACGGTTTTATACCAAGCAGGGAGTAAAAGGGAATTAAAAGAGCAAATAAAAATGTATGAGAAAATTGAATATAAACTAAAGGTGGAAGTTGAAAACATAGTCAGTATCAAGGAAGATAGAAAGGAAAATACTCAACGTTCAATTCTAAGCCGCGCAAGTTTCAAATGTGGCGAAACTTCACATATAAGAAAGAATTGCACAAACCAACAATTTAGATGTTACAAGTTGTCGGCCATAAACGTAACAAATGTTCGAGAGTTCAAACGAAAGGTGAAAGAGATAATTTAAATACAATTACTGAAGTAATGTTCAAACCTCCAGAGGCAGATTTTGGACTAAAGTTTAAAATGGTAAAGGTAGGGAACGTAATTTTTCCTTCGTTGGTTGATACAAGCAGTTGATTTTGTTTGATGAGTGTAGATATAGTCGAAAAACTTAATCTTAAAGTTAAACCAAACAAAGATAAACAAGCGGAATCGGTAACTCAGAAGTGGTCACATTAGTTAGTTTCGAAACCAGATCTAAAGTAGATGATATTGAGATAAATGCCATGTTTCATATTGTCAACAAAGCGATCTTCAATAGCCGGCATTTATAAGACGTTCAATTTTCGGTCAAGTCGATTTAATAGTTAGCGCGAAGAACGACACGTTTCTATGGAAGATGATTTGTCACATCTCGATAAGAGAAAAATGTTAGAAGTGTAGAATCTGATTGCTCAATATGAGCCAAAAAGAATAAAATTTTTACCACATTAGATTTGAATAACGAATTTTTGCATGTTCCTGTCGAAGAAAGCCACCTAGAGACAAGAAAGCCATTCAGCAGTTTTTAGGGTTAACACCCTACTTTCGGAGGTTTATTCAAAACTATGCGCTAGTCATTATCACATCTTCTGAGAAAAGATCAACATTTCAAGTAAGAGGAAGAGCAGGCGATTTCTTTCGAGCAACTTAAGTCACGATCTCCAGCTTTAGAATTATATCGGGTGATTTTTTAAGAGCTTGATAACTTTTTTTTAAAAAAACGCATAAAATTTGCAAAATCTCATCGGTTCTTTATTTGAAACGTTAGATTGGTTCATGACATTTACTTTTTGAAGATAATTTCATTTAAATGTTGACCGCGGCTGCGTCTTAGGTGGTCCATTCGGAAAGTCCAATTTTGGGCAACTTTTTCGAGCATTTCAACTTACGGGTCCATTTCTTGAGATGAATTGTTCTCCGAAGTTTTCCCTCAAAATGGCCATAGAATCGCGAGCTGTGTGGCATGTAGCGCCATCTTGTTGAAACCACATGTCAACCAAGTTCAGTTCTTCCATTTTTGGCAACAAAAAGTTTGTTAGCATCGAACGATAGCGATCGCCATTCACCGTAACGTTGCGTCCAACAGCATCTTCGGAGCGGGTCGGACTCGTGTGAGTCACATCGGGCAGAGCCCGACGGCGCTCGTAGTGGACGGAGGAGATGGCGCAGAAGAGGTGGGCAACGCCCTCTTCCAGAAGCTGGCAAACCTGGCGGATGTGACGACCCGCACAGGAAAGGTTTGAGTGGTGCCAGTATGAAATGGTACCTGCGCTACCTCCGAGAAGGAAGGACCCCCGAGGAAGCGGAGGCTATGGCAAAGAGCAGGAGCAAAGGGAGCAACGCATCCCCAAGTAAGGTGCGTGGCAGGACCGCGACAGCTCGCGCGCAAGACGGCAGAGCCAGCAATAGTGGCCCGGACAGTGCTGCACGGTCAGCAGGGCGTGGCGGTGGTAGGGCAGTGCCCTCGGTCACGTACGCTCAAGCTGCAAAGCGTAAGAGCGGCCAAATCACGCCGCAGGAGCCCCCCAACTCCAAAAGACAGAGGGGTAGCAACACACAGGCAGCCGGAAGCCAACTTCCGAACTGGCACCCCACCGGGTGGAGGAGGGGCGGCGCAGATATGCGGATGCTGTCAAAGGCATCCGCATGGCTGTACTGCCTCAAACCTACCCGGCTGAGGTGCTAACACCGGAGGAGCTTACCGCGCTCCAGGACCTCCTTATGGAAGAGGTGTTCAGGGGAGCTGAATACGCGGCATCCTTCCTGGGAGTAGATTTTAAAGGTGGGATGATACAGGTGGACTGCAACAACGAGAGGTCCGCAAACTGGCTGCGGGAGTTCGCTCCAAAGCTAGGGGACTGGAAGGGTCCTGTCCTCTGCGTGAAGAGGGCGGAAGATGTGCCAATCATGCACAGCATGACTATGTTCCTCCCTCGATGCGGGGACAAACCCTATGAGTTCGCCTTAGGTCTGGTGAAAACCAGAACCTGGGCCTCAGTATATCGTCCTGGCGCATCGTTAGCAGCAAGGTGGAAAAAGTAGGCGATATGATAGGTTGGAGACTGAACCTGTATATCGATGACGAATCGTACAAGTACGTTCGGGCAGCGAGCTTCCGCCTGTTTTACAGGTTTAGCACGGTGGTCATGCGGCCCCACAAGTCTGCAACCACTGGCAGCAAGGAAGCAGAGATGGCTGAAACGGAAAAAAGCGGGGGTGTCGAAAAACAGGCAGAGACTGTGGAACCCCCGGATGCAGCAGCAATGCAGGTCGACGAGGTGGCGTCCCAGCATAGTGGAAGCCGGACTGGACAGGCAATGCCAGCAGCGTCCATCGACGTCCCGGATGCCAGTTCCGGCGGTCAGGGAGCAGAGCTACCCTCCACGCAGGAACTCCTTGAAGGGTTAGGAGACCCACCGGACGGCAGCGTGATTAACGGCGGGGAAGAGGTTATACCCTTCCTCGAACCAATACTATAATGGCCGTCAACACGGAAATTGCCCAGGTGAACCTGCACCACGCGGCGGCAGCCTCGGCTGTCATAGTGAACAGGTTCACAGTGGAGAAGCTGGGCATACTGCTGATCCAAGAGCCTTGGGTCCATAGAGGAGAGGTTAAAGGCCTCAAAACGGAGTCAAATAAGGTAATCTGGGATCTCTCTAGCGATAGACCCAGAACATGCATAGTTGTCAGGAATAATATTGAAGTCTTTTGTATTTCAGAGTTCCTGACGCAGGATCTGGTGGCGGTGCAAGCCAGGGACTTCGAAGGCAAGGACTTCGTCCTGGCTTCAGCCTACTTCCCAGGGGAGGTACCCACGGCACCCCCGGAAATGGTGGAAAGGCTGGTGGAGCATTGCAGAAGACACAGGCTTCCCCTAATAATTGGGTGCGATGCAAACGCCCACCATGTGGAATGGGGCAGTACGAACTGCAACTCAAGAGGTGAGTCCCTTTTAGAATTTATAATAGGAAGCAACTTAGTCATAGAAAATGTGGGGTGTGAACCCACTTTCATTACTATAAACAGGAGGGAGGTACTGGACCTCACCTTGAGCAATGAGCCTGCAAATGGGTTGGTCTCGCAATGGAGGGTCTCTACGGAGCCCTCCATGTCAGACCACAGAATTTTAAGGTTCACGCTAAGGGTAGAGGTCAGAAAACTTCCCCCCAGACGCAACCCTCGGAAGGCGAACTGGGATGCCTTCAGGGATATACTAAGTGTGGAATTGTGCAGGGGGGGGCAGACTGATAGCAGCGTGTCAGGCCCAGGCTTAGAGATTAGGCTACCTAAGCTAAACGAGTCTGTCATTAACGCTTATCATGGCAGCTGCCCCCTTAAAGTGACCACTGACAGGCGAAATAGTCCCTGGTGGTCAAGGAAACTATCAGACCTCCGGAAAAAAGTACGCAGCCTATTCAACAAAGCGAAACGTACGGGGGTCTGGGAAGAATATAGGAGCTATCTCACATTATACAATAAGGAGATCAGGTCTGCAAAGCAGGCTAGCTTCAGGAGTTTCTGCGAGAACGTTAGCTCAACGCCGGAGGCGGCCCGGCTGCACAAAGCTCTGGCCAGAGGCACAAACGACGCAGTAGTTGCAATAAAAAGAGGAGATGGGACATTCACGACAAGCGCAGAGGACAGAGCGACGGAGCTTCTGCGGGCGCACTTCCCGGAGACGGTTCAGGTGGACCAGTGTCTACCTGTGATCGAACACAGGCCATCCCGCGAGGATTGGAGTATCGCAAAACAGCTTTTTACGGCGGACTCGATCCGGTGGGCAATGGCCTCGTTTGAGAGATTCAAGTCTCCGGGAGTGGATGGTATTTTTCCAGCGCTGTTGCAACAGGGGGAGCAGTATTTACTGCCCCACCTGATTCGGCTGCTGAGGGAAAGCCTCGCAATGTCGTACATCCCTGAAGTATGGAGGACATCGAAGGTGATCTTCATACCCAAGGTGGGTAGGAAGGACTACTCATTGGCGAAATCCTTCAGGCCAATCAGTCTAACGGCCTTCCTACTAAAAACCATGGAGAAGATCGTGGACCATGAAATAAGGTCGACAGTGCTAAAGAGAGCACCACTGCATGCGGCTCAGCATGCCTACAGAGCGGGTAGATCCACCAACACTGCTCTGTACCAGATGACCTCTGAAATAGAGAGTTCACTGGAGCATGGTGAGGTGATGCTTTGCGCGTTCTTGGATATCGAAGGTGCCTTTGACAACACGTCTCATAAAAGTGTAGCCAAGGCACTGGAGAAAAGGAATGTGGCAGCACCGGTGCGCAGATGGATTGAAGCTGTATTGCGTACCAGAGTTGCTGAGACCACAGTAGGTGATAAGAGGATTCGTCTTGGCACAACAAGAGGCTGCCCACAGGGAGGTGTGTTATCACCCCTGCTATGGAGTCTGGTCGTAGACGACCTATTAGTACTGCTAACTAACAATGGGATCCGCTGCCAAGGGTATGCGGACGACATTGTAATTATAGCAAGAGGCAAATACGAGGACACTCTCTGTGACCTAATACAAAGAGGTTTAAACCTGGCGAAGATGTGGTGTAAGGAGGTTGAATTAAACATCAATCCCTCCAAGACGACCGTAGTCCCGTTTACGAGACGTAGGTCCTTACCCGGTCTCAGGAATCTCACACTTGGGGGCATGGAGATAGGAATGACCAGCAGTGTCAAATACCTAGGTTTGATGCTAGACTCTACCTTGCGGTGGAAGCAGCATGTGAACCTGACCCTGGTCAAGGCGACAAAAGCTTTAATGGTGTGCAACCGGCTGGCGGGCAAGTCCTGGGGCTGCAAGCCAAGAATCCTAAGATGGTTGTACACCATGATAGTGCGACCAATAATCACTTACGGGGCGGTGGCCTGGGCCTCAATAGCGTCGCAAACTTCGGTTATGATCAAGCTATCGAAGCTGCAGCGGCTAGCCTGTGTCTGCATGACGGGCGCAATGCGCACTTGTCCAACGGCAGCACTGGAGGTTCTGATGGAGCTTACTCCGCTTCATTTGGTTATTGGTCAGGTAGCCAAGCACACAATTCTGCAAATAACGGCAGAGGGGTGGGGCAAAGGTAAGGTGATCTCGTCCCAGAGGATGGAAAAGATAAGCGGCGATGTACCATCAGCCCTCCTCCCGAGGGACGGCACTACGAAAACAGTTAACTTCAAGAAGAAGTTCAAGGTCACCCTCGGCAGCAAAGACGAGTGGAATGATTCCAATCTCGAACTGTTGCTGGGGAATAGTACGCTGAGGTGGTACACCGACGGCTCGAAAATGTCAGATGGAATCGGTGCGGGAATTGCGGGTCCACGCACTAGGCTCTCGATACCCATGGGAGGGTTCCCAAGCATTTTCCAGGCAGAAGTCTTTGCCATAAGTCGGTGTATAGAAATAAACCTCCATCGCAACTATCGCAATGAGAGAATAGCCATTCTCAGCGATAGTCAAGCGGCGCTAAAAGCGATCTCTTCTTACGAAATCAAATCGCTATTAGTGCAGGAGTGCAGGGAAAGGCTGAACAGCCTTGCAGAACGTAACCAGGTACACCTAATCTGGGTGCCTGGTCACAGAGGTATAGCCGGTAATGAACTGGCGGATGAGCTAGCCCGCTCCGCAGCCTCCACCAAGATGGTGGGACCAGAACCTTTTATTGGGGTAGGTCCACATACCATAAAGGAGTTACTTCGCAAGGAGGAAGGAGTGGGCAGAGAGGAGCATTGGCGGCAAACGCGTGGTATGAGACATGCAAAGTTGCTAATAGGAAGATACAATCTGAACAGGTTCAAGGTTATAATAAACCTCCCGAGGAACAAACTCAGGCTACTGGTCGCATGGTACACCGGCCACTGTAAATTGAATAGGCACATGTACAACATGGGCCTATCCTCTTGCGTTAACTGCCGGTTCTGCGACATGGAGCCTGAAACCCCGGAGCACCTGCTGATTGACTGCACAGCAGTCTGCAGACGCAGGGCTAAGGCCCTAGGATCAATGTTTCCGGATAGGGATCGCATAGCCTCACTAGCGCCCAGTAGTCTATTGAACTTCATCAATGCGCTGGGGCTAGGTGAGTCTATGTAAGCCAGGAGAAGGCACAATAGACCAAAGGTCGCGGTGCATTCCTCATGTATTAATCAACAGCATCTTTGAAAAAATACGGTCCAATGATTCCACCAGCGTACAAACCACACCAAACAGTGCATTTTTCGGGATGCATGGGCAGTTGGCCACCAAGATCATGCGATTTAACGCCTTTAGACTATTTTTTGTGGGGCTACGTCAAGTCTAAAGTCTACAGAAATAAGCCAGCAACTATTCCAGCTTTGGAAGACAACATTTCCGAAGAAATTCGGGCTATTCCGGCCGAAATGCTCGAAAAAGTTGCCCAAAATTGGACTTTCCGAATGGACCACCTAAAACGCAGCCGCGGTCAACATTTAAATGAAATTATCTTCAAAAAGTAAATGTCATGAACCAATCTAACGTTTCAAATAAAGAACCGATGAGATTTTGCAAATTTTATGCGTTTTTTTTTTAAAAAAAGTTATCAAGCTCTTAAAAAATCACCCGATATAACCCAAATGCAATAACGAAAGTTCATACAGATTCATCAAAGGACGGGTATGGCTCGGTAATGGTGTAAAAGAGGGCAGAGGATGAAGCATATCATCCAGTGCAATTCATGAGCCAGAAAACAAGTTCAGCGCAAGAGAACTATCATTCTTACGAACTTGAAGTGCTCGCCATAGTCAACGCATTAAAGAAATGGAGAGTGCATTTATTAGGTTTGGAATTCAAAATTGGAACGGATTCCAACGCATTTGCTATGACATTAAAGAAGAAAGATGTTCCGCCACGAGTAGCTAGATGGACAATGTTTTTGCAAGAATTTAATTATACTATAGAACATAGGCCGGGATCTAAAATGAAGCATGTCGAGGCTTTAAGTAGATTAGCGTGTATGTTAGTAGACGAATCGTTACAGCGCGGATTAAAAGAGGCACAGGAAAAAGATGAATGTGCGCGGGCAATTCCAGAATACTGGAAAATAATTCTTACTAAGACTTTTTTATCTCTCGTGACATATTGTAAATAAATATTTAAAGGTGACCCCATAATCTGCGCCCACTACCGTGGGATTAGTCTCCTCAATATCGCATATAAGGTTCTATCGAGCTTATTGTGTGCAAGATTAAAGCCCACCGTCAACAAACTGATTGGACCTTATCAGTTATCAGTGGCTTCAGACCTGGAAAATCAACAACTGACCAGATATTCACCATGCGCCACATCTTGGAAAAGACCCGTGAAAGAAGAATCGACACACACCACCTCTTCGTCGATTTCAAAGCTGCTTTCGACAGCACGAAAAGGAGCTGCCTTTATGCCGCGATGTCTGAATTTGGTATCCCCGCAAAACTGATACGGCTGTGTAAGCTGACGTTGAGAAACACCAAAAGCTCCGTCAGAATCGGGAAGGACCTCTCCGAGCCGTTCGATACCAAACGAGGTTTCAGACAATGCGATTTTCTATCGTGTGACTTTTTCAACCTGCTTCTGGAGAAAATAGTTCGAGCTGCAGAACTTAATAGAGAAGGTACCATCTTTTATAAGAGTGTACAACTGCTGGCGTATGCCGATGATATTGATATCATCGGCCTTAACACCTGCGCCGTTAGTTCTGCTTTCTCCAGACTGGACAAGGAATCAAAACAAATGGGTCTGGCAGTGAACGAGGGCAAAACGAAATATCTTCTGTCATCAAACAAACAGTCGTCGCACTCGCGACTTGGAACTCACGTCACTGTTGACAGTCATAACTTTGAAGTCGTAGATAATTTCGTCTATCTTGGAACCAGCGTAAACACCACCAACAATGTCAGCCTAGAAATCCAACGCAGGATATCTCTTGCCAACAGGTGCTACTTCGGACTGAGTAGGCAATTGAGAAGCAAAGTCCTCTCTCGACAAACAAAAACCAAACTCTATAAGTCACTCAAAATTCCCGTCCTGCTATATGGTGCAGAGGCTTGGACGATGTCAACAACTGATGAGTCGACGTTGCGAGTTTTCGAGAGAAAAGTTCTGCGAAAGATTTATGGTCCTTTGCGCGTTGGCCACGGCGAATATCGCATTCGATGGAACGATAAGCTGTTCGAGATATATGACGACATTGACATAGTTCAGCGAATTAAAAGACAGCGGCTACGCTGGCTAGGTCATGTTGTCCGAATGGACGGAAACACTCCAGCTCTGAAAGTATTCGACGCTGTACCCGCCGGGGGAAGCAGAGGAAGAGGAAGACATCCACTCTGTTGGAAGGACCAGGTGGAGAAGGACCTGGCTACGCTTGGAATATCCAATTGGCGCCACGTAGCGAAAAGAAGAAACGACTGGCGCGCTGTTGTTAACTCGGCTATAATCGCGTAAGCTGTGTCTACGCCAATTAAGAAGAAGAATACATATTGTACAAGGATCCGACAAATGAACTATTTTTGGTACTAAAAAATGGAGAACGAGATCATTTTGTTAGCACATAAGCAAGGGCATTTTTCAATTAAAAAGACTTGTGATTATGGTGATAGACAGGCTTTCGAAACAAGCTGACATTTTCGGCAACCCGCGTAGAATTATATTTGATAGGGATCAGTGTTCACTTCACAAGCTTTTAAAAGTTATTGCGATAATAACAGTATTCGGCATCTACTCATTACGACGGGGGTGTCAAGAGGAAACGGACAAGTGGAACGAATACATAGGGTAGTAACACCAATGTTAGCTGAGTTATCTCATCCGAATACCTCACAGTGGTACAAGTATATCGGGAAGGTTCAGCAATTCATAAATAATTCTCCAAATTGAAGTACAAAACAGACCTCATTTAAGATTTTAACAGGTTGCGACATGCGGGTAAAAGAAGACTTTGCCTTACACGAAATTTTAGAAAATGACGCAGTTATCGAGTTAAACGATGGACGTGATAAATTACGTGAAATAGCTAAAGAAAACCTACAGAAAATTCAAGAAGCTAATATGAAGTAATTTAATAGGAAACGTAAAAAAGCAACCGAATATATGTAACATTAATAATTTGGTTGTAACCAGACGGACACAATTCGGTAACTGAATGAAGTTACGACCTAAATTCTTAGGACCATACAAAGTAACTAAACGATTGAAACACGGTCGATATGAAGTAGAAACGGTGGAAAATAATGAGGGACCTAAAACAAAATCGACCGCTGTGGACTATATGAAAAAGAGGTAACGTTATTCGAGGCGAATAAGTAGTCAGGAATGGCCGAGTTGTAGGACGAATAAATGTGACCGTGCGGACTGAACGATTTTGACACACGACAACACAGACTGAACGAAAAAGGGACTCGAACGGAATAAAACCAATAACGAACTTCACTTGTATAGCGGACGGCAACCGAGAAAATTTAATAAAGCACAAGGCGTTTAGCATTGTCTTCTTCCTGGGCAGTTAAGCCATAACATTGATTTGGCTGGTCGAAAGGAAGAAAATCTATTTGAATCTATAAAGTTACAACTCACGATGACTAAAGCGAGTTTAGACCGAAGCTCTTTATCAGATTCATCATTTCCAGAAACTGTTACGTCTTCAGAAGGCTAAGCTTGCTCGTCCTGGCGTAAGAACGAAGGTCCCGTGACCATCGTGCTGATGTATTAAAATTGGTGCAATCATTTGCTCGCGTGGCTTCACTGGCTACAATGTGCTTAGTTGGTATCCATCTTCAATTTCATATGCTTGTTCAAGCCAATATCTCGGCTTTCTTGTGCTGTATGAAAGTCTTGTAACGACGATGTTCACTCTGTATCCATTTAATGACCGTTTTTGAGTCACTCCACAGGATACAATCTTCGATTTTGAGAGAACGTTCGTTGCAACATAAAATTTACCATTTAAAGATTGAGATGAAATATAGGCAACGGCGGCGAAGGCATCTTCACTAGCATCAACAAATACGTGGTGTTGAAGTATTTGAGGTGTACCATTTCTGAAATAGTAACAAGGTATGGCATATTCTACCATCTCGAGTAGTTGCTTACGCCACTTCGCCCATGCAGCATTTACGTCGTTTGGCAAAGGGTCGTGTTTCTAAGGCTCACTTATAAGTAACTTGGTCCCAATAACTAAATTGCTCAGAAACACAGAAACACCAGAGGAACAAAAATCGACTTTAGTATACTTAGAAGTTCTCTTTTTATAGGGCGAATGTCCTCATTTATCCCCTCTTTAGCAACGTTACGGAATTTTAGTTTGAAGCCGAATTAATCTGATGATGGCTGCCAAAATAAGCCAAGTACCCTCTCGCCAACGAAACCTTTTTTCTTGCCAATCGATCGTGTAACATCAGTAACACCAAGCGTAAAATTGCGAAACTCAAACCCAGTATCCATATGACTCGCTCGAACCTGTTCTGACACGGAAATTGCTTCCTCTTCTGAGCTGAAGCTATCACGGAAGTCATCGACATAAAGGTTGGCCAATATTGCTTTTACTGCGCGGGCCGTCGTTCCGTGTTCATCTTCATGCTCCAGTGCGTTAACGTTTTTACATAATTTACAGCACATGGTGAACAAGCAGCACCAAACGTCATCACGTAAACATCCGGCGGTTTTGTAGCATCACCACCACCACCACCGCCGGAGGAACCGCTGTGAGCACCTGTCGTTTTCTCGTATTAGGAAACCAGTCGAGACCGTCGAAAACCATACGTAGCTTTCCGGGTTTGTTGGGATTAGCAACGGCAAAAAGTGGCAAATATCAAGTTGTAGGTGTACACATAGCAGCCTTTGCTGGCCGCAGTTTTCGTGCTTATATTCCGCGGCAAAATATGCATCATGACTCATCCTTCGCTCCACACAGACTAATCGTTTCAACGGCATATTGTAGCTATCAGATAATTAACTTTGTCACTTTTCCAGATGAGACCCGTTTTAAAACGTCCGTCTACGCGGCATGTGGTAGACTTCAGGACATCTCTTGCACGGATCTCCTCAGTTCTCCTCACTCTCTATCGGAGCAGATCTAACACCGAAACTCTCAATTTCGAAAAAGTTAGATACCATATTGTGAAGTGTTTGATCAGCCTGACTATTCACGAATAAACACGCTACTGGAGACGGAAATGTAGATGATGTTGGGCCGAATATAACCCAACCCAACTCCGTGTTGGCAATGAATGGTGACCGGTAAAATACGGAAGAGGAGCTTACTTTCAGTGGAACTGCAGCTGAGAACTGCTGATCTTGCTTCTAGTGATATCTGCTGGCTGTTAAGTGAACGACTTGGTGATGCAGGAGTACGATTTGACTGTCTTGACGAATTGGAAACATTCTTCGCGACTTCATGTAAGAGTTTATGATGCATTCTCTGGCAACGATCAGTTGAACATAACCTGCGTCGATGGCAATTTCTTGTACAGTGGCCTAAATTGAGACCAGCAAAACACAAACGACGTCGTTTCGCATCTGCTTATCTTCTTGGCACTGAATTTTCTACAAAGCGAGCACATTCTGCTACCTTGTGTTGCTCCTGACAAATTGGACATCTCACTGATCGTTGTGGCTCAACTGTATGTAGACCCTTTGTAGGGGTACCCATTATATTAGCTAATTTTGATATCCTATCACTAAAATGTTTTACTGTTGCATGTGGCTGTATAAGAGCTGCGAAGCTGGCCCATGTGACGACACGTTTGCTCAAAGCAATTTTGAGACAAGTTCGTCGGATAATGTAGGATTTGATAAATGCAATTCAGCACCATGAGTAGATTGCAAAAATACACAAACATTACATAACTTTGTTGCAAACGGTATTATTTTCATAATGACATTTTCCGCAATAGGTGCGATTTCCTTCACCTGACACAGCTATGTGCGGATCAACAGCTCAGGGCGCCCAAATCTAAATTTTAATAAATTACCGACATTGTCCGGGTGGATTAGCAGTGACTTGACCGCTTCACGCGCGTATCCTTTCAGGCACTTTAATAAACGTTGATTATTTTCGTAATTTCTATATCCATAAATTGCAGTTGACTCTATGTAAGCCGTATAAAATATTGGCCAATTTTCCGGCTTTCCACAAAAATCGTACAATTCCTGCAATTTTCTCGGCAAACTCGAAAACTGTGTAGATGTAGCACTTGTGTTGACAAATGTAGGCATTGTCGTCGAATTAGAGTGGAAGGCGTATCAATCCCTAAAATCGTTGAGCTGTACATATGGTTTGCAGCAGCGGTACTTACTGCAAATAACGGCGACGTGTAACGAATATCGGTAGGCTGCGACAACGGTACTGTACAGTTGGCAATAGCTGGCTGCTGCGATTCTGGCAATTGTGTTGCTATCCTCGACGAAACTTCGGCGGCGACTAATTGTTGGATGTACCCACGTTAAGCGTTTCACCACGTGACCGGTGCTGAGAGGCTGATAAACAAATCTCAAGCAAGGCTATTCGTTTTTGTAGAGCCGCAATTTTCTTGACGAGCAATGGCAGCAGCTGATGATGATGGAGTGGTGGCTTCGGTGGCTGTAGGGGCGGCTGGTAAATCACTGGCTATATTGACGGTGGCTGATGCATTGCTACCCTGGCTGGGTTCTGATACTAATGACGTAGAAGCACCGCTGTCCATATTTGGTGAATTCACTGAAGCCTTTCAGCAAGGTGATTTACCCATCGAATGTTGAAATTTCGCAAACCAAATAGCCAAACAATTTGAATGCGAAATAAAGATATGTCATCGATCAAGTGGGGCGAATTTAACGCATTTGGTTTGCTTTTCGCATGACTTCAAATGTGCACTGAAACGGCTTCAATGGAGCAATTCAAATGGTTTATTTCAAAATAACAGTGTTTAAGAATAGGCATTTATAAAGAGTTACATTATTGATTATTACTTACTGCAGTATGTCCTTCCACTTTCCTGGCTGATCGATATGCAGTGGCATATATGCACAAAGGCCGTACAGATCAGCACAGCTAGGATAGAGGGTAAACATACTGCAGCTTACAAACAACAAGTAGATAAGTCCAGATAACTAATTAGAGCTCGCGCCTACCTGCTAATGCTTATGCGAAGAAGGGAAAATGGCAAATATACAGATTGCACAAACAAGTGAGCAGAAGCTTTACAGTTGGAATAATGTACATAATATGACGTTCGCGACAATTTAAAGAGAAATGAAAATAAAATATCAACTGTAAAACAAATAGAAATTGAATATTAACATATTTATATATATATATGGGGAATGGTTGCCAACAATGTTTTATACAATTCTAAATGTACAAATATAATGTTTTTAATATTAAACAAAAGGCCTTCACGCAACACCATATCAAAGGCCTGAGTAACACTTTTTTTAAATATTTTAGAAAAAGAGGGTAGAAGACTGATTGGTCTGTATTAAGACGACTGTGTTAAGTCTTTCCCAGATTTATCTATCAAGATAATCAACGCCTTTTTTCATGAAATTAGATAGTATCCAAAACTCAGAAATGCATTGAAGAGCAAATGGAACACCTCTAGAGCAATATTTGGTAACTCAATTAGCATATTATCATACCCTGGTGACTTTTTGGGATAAGTTCTTTTATGATTATTTAAAAACTCGAGTCACTCGTAAGCTGTGTTGGGTAAGCTGGAAAGTTCAAAGTTGTTCTTTGGGCAATTAAGTTAAAATATCTTTTTTAGGTGATTTGCAAAACAATTAGCATTTTGCTCGTCATTTCGAGGTTTCCTCGCGTCTAAGCGCGGTTCTTAATTTACGTACAGCTAATTTTTATTGCAGCTGAGTGGAAGGGGAGCGATTTACCTGCCTCGTCTTGCGCGCCTTTTTTCATTTACAAGCTTTTCTATTTAACTATTAGTGATTTTGCTGAATCCGAGCGGCTTATAGCTTCTCTTTGGTGTTGCTAAGACAGCTGCGTTAGTTATTATATCATTGAGTTCACTTATGCTTTCGTCAATATCTTTTCCTGTATTAATTTTGTACTCAATATTAATGTAGCTACTAATGTGTTTTTTTATAATTTAGCCAATTCGTTTCATAAGATGTTAGACCCACTTTTGGATCAACGAATATGGGTTGTTTACATATCTTTACTAGTACAGGAGAGTGATCAAAAGATAGATCAGTACATGTATCAACTGTTATGTGCGATTGATTTATATTTTTGATTACCGCAAAATCAATTAAATCTGGTATTTTGTTACGATCACTAGGCCAATATGTCGGTTTACCAGGTGTTTAAATGAGTTAAGCATCCACCCACTCTACCCGGGTAAACTGGCGCACCCTAATAAGACAGCTTAATTCACCACAGCTGATGACACCAACACAAATCACCATACCTATACACCCACTCATCAAAAAGGATGGACAAGGAGAAAGCAGAAAAAATTCGTTCTAGCCGCCCAGCCACAATCGTTTCTTACATTCGCTGAGACACTGCGCCGCGTCAACACCTCTACTCTACCGCAATTATAATTTTTCGACCTCCATTCGTAAAAACTCGATCGCCAGCTCCAGCAAGTCGGAATAGGATTCTCGCCGCCCCGTATATCGACACTATTTTGATAAAATTAAATTTTATAACATTTATAATTATATAAATTATAAATCATTTATTCATATTGTGAAAATACAAACAAAATTTGTTCTGTTAACATAAATTTTGTAAACTTTTACTCACCAGGAGATATTATGCTCATTTATAATAGTGTGATACAGCTGTCATCCATTCGAATTAATTAGTCGTGGCCCTCAATACATGTGTTTTGCATTGTTATCTCCTTCTTCTCCTTTATTGGCGTAGACACTGCTTACGCGATTATAGCCGAGTTAACAACAGCGCGCCAGTCGTTTCTTCTTTTCGCTACGTGGCGCCTATTGGATATTCCAAGCGAAGCCAGGTCCTTTTCCACCTGGTCCTTCCAACGGAGTGGAGGTCTTCCTTTTCCTCTGCTTAACCCGGCGGGTACTGCGTCGAATACTCTCGGAGCTGGAGGGTTTCCGTCCATTCGGACAACATGACCTAGCCAGCGTAGCCGCAGTCTTTTAGTTCACTAAACTATGTCAATGTCGTCATATATCTCATACATCTCATCGTTCCATCGAGTGCGATATTCGCCGTGGCCAACGCGCAAAGGACCATACATCTTTCGCAGAACTCTTCTCTCGAAAACTCGCAACGTCGACTCATCAGATGTTGTCATCGTCCAAGCCTTTGCACCATATAGCAGGACGGGAATAATGAGTGACTTATAGAGTTTGGTTTTTGTTCGTCAAGAGAGAACTTTACTTCTCAATTGCCTACTCAGTCCGAAGTAGCACCTGTTGACAAGAGTTATCCTGCGTTGGATTTCCAGGCTGACATTGTTAGTGGTGTTTACATTTGTTCCAAGATAGACGAAATTATCTACGACTTCAAAGTTATGACTGTCAACAGTGACGTGTGAGCCAAGTCACGAGTGAGTTAATTACTCGGGTTAGGAATAAAATAAATATAATTTTAAGTCAGCCAATGAGATTGGTACTGACTGATGCTTTATTCGCCTAATAATTCACAGTATGCATATGTATGTACTTAAGTATTGAATATATTAAACTTAAACTGTACATTAACAATTGGTATACAGAACTTGTTACTCGGCAGTCGATAATGATAAAGAGACCTAGAGGCTATTCTTCCAGTGGTTTATATAGGCTATGCTTATCGCTGCTCATACTATTGAGATGCTGGTTGTTTACTAGTAAATAACTATTTGGGTTGTTATTGTTTGTTGTACTGAAAGTACACTTCTATTGTTCCAAGATAAAGTTCTTTAGATGATTTTTCTTTAATAGTGTTCGTTTATTGAAACATGAGGCTGTTTTGATGTTTGTTTGTTTAGGATTGTTTGTTGTACTGATATCATGCTATACTTGTGGTTAGCTGTTGCTATGCTGAGTAGAGCAAAGGCGTGGTTAAATGCTAAAGTATTAACTCCCCCTCTCTTGTGAATAATAGATCTCCTGATCTTTACTTGAGTCTTGAGTAGGTGAGTCATTCCTACACGGTCTATGGTAGCGTTGTAGTTTCTCAAGTATACAGTTTTTTTTATATATTATATAGTTAGAATATTCCAAATACACTTAATCCTAGGACTACAATTACTCCTATAGTAATGAACATATTCTTGATTGGGTGTTCTTCAAATAGTATTAAAAATTTATTTAATTTTTTAATATTGTCAAATTGATATTCGATTTCTGAAACCAATATTTCAAGTATGTGAACTCTTTCGTTGCCATTATCTTTAGTATAATCTTTAATTTCTTGTTCCTAGTTGTGGAATACTTCTGAGTCAATAATAATTGTTTCATTAAATTGGATTACATTCAATCCTGCAATTGATTTTTCATTTAAAATATGTTTTCCTTGTAATACGACATTACCATGTCCTAAATCTGTAACAGGTCCGTTATTTTCTTGGATAACATTACAATGGGCTTCATAACCTTCGGTCATTGGTATTGTATGTACAATTGTCTTTAGGTTCTTGTTCACAAATATATTTACATAAACTATTTTTACATTTAGATGTTAATATTGTTTTAGCTTCACATTTACTTACGATTTTATGAATAAAATGCCTTGACTATAGGATGGAAGTAACTTTATATGTATATGTTTAAATGAGTTAAGCATCCATCCCCTCTACTCGGTAAAACTGGCGCATCCTAATGCAACAGAGCAATTCACCACAGCTGATTACCCTATAACACAACTCACCACACCTGTACCGCTACCCACTAAACAAAAACGATGGACAACAGGATAGGAGACACATTTCGCTATCAATATTCTACACAAGCCGCCCATCCACAATCGTTTTGATACTTTCCGTTCTGCATTACGCCGCGTAAACAGCTTTTGACCAACAAAGTTCGTGTCAATCCAGGTCCTGCGAGCGGCATCTTGTCTCAACTGAACAATATTTTAATTGAACACAACACCGTTCTAAATTCATTTAGATGTATATATTTAAAATTTGATTGTATTTTAAATATACAAAACATTAAAGTAAATGTACACCAAATTACCCGCCCATTTTCATTTGTAATATTAATCACGGGTGTAAGTGAATTTTAAATAACCTAGCATTGAGGGGTTTAAACATGGTCCTTCGAGCCTCAAAGACAGGCACTATATACTAACAGCCACATAATATATGTATGCACATTTTACTGACAAATAAAACATACATAAATTCGTAAGGAAAATGAGAACAGTGGAAAGATTGGACTAAATACAAAAAACAAAAAACGGAACAGTGCAGTGTATATATGCATATGTATACATTTATTTAATGTAGTGGTACATAAATGTACATACTAACCGTGCGATTCTGTACTGTGATACTGTCTCAAGTCTCTAAATTTGAGATTTTGAGTTAGAGACAAGTTTTGAGACTTAAGACGATTTTGTTATTCTGTAAGTGACAGTCACAAAATCTATTACATTTCATTATTCAGAGATTTTTTTTACTTGAATGAAAATAATAAATACGGCTACATACATACACATATACAAAATTTAGTGCAATTCACTATATACAAAAAAAAAAAAATTATTGCAAGTGAAATCAAAGTGCAGCGACAAATACATACATATGTACATACAAAAAAAAAACAGTTGAAAACGGATTACACGAAACAGTTTCGCACCGTTACATTAAATCAAAAAAAAATAAAAAATTTAAAAAATCAAAATCAAAATAGTTTTATGCTAATACAAACATTTTAAATCGCGGGTGAAACACAAAAATATAGCGTGTGAAATATATAAATACATATAAAATATTCTAAAAATTGTGCAAAAAACCACTAACGTGTAATTACCAAACCAACAAAACTAAACCCATAAAAGATTGTGTGGCAAAGGCCAAAAGTTAAAAGAAAATAAAACAAAAAAAAAAAATCCTCAAAAACCAGGCGCGAAAAATAAAAGTGGCACAAATATCAAGACGGGCGCGTTTAATGATAGTGCAATAATCGGGCGCGAAAACAATACAAAATTAATTTAAACAAAAAGAACAAAATTTAATAATAAATAAATAACATTAAAAAAAAAAGAGGAAAGGAAACCATCAGCGGCAACAGCACAAAGAGAAGCAGTTCGGAAACCAAAAAACATAAAAAACCAAAAACCGAAGGAAACGGACCGATGCCTGTGGCATATCCGCACCCCAAGAAAAAATAAAAATAATAAAATACAACATACATCTATATTATAAATTATATATATTATAAATTTCTGCAAAATTACATATCTTCTCATGTGTACTTAGAGTGCATACCTGCATCTAACCAATTTTTTTCTCCCGCGTTATTCGTACGGCAAAATAATATATACGCATACACACGGCATACAATTTGCCTATGCCGGCATATACATATACATACATATATATAACGTACATAGGGTACGAGTACATAAATAAATTAAATTTTAAATTACGATTTAAATATTTCGGAAAAAATTTCGGTGCGGTAAATGCAACCATTTAATAAGGAAAAATTACATCCTGTTAATTAAAAACACAAAAAAAAAAAAATAATAATAATAATAATTACAATATATACGGACAAAATAAAACAAATAAAAACCAAGAATTGGTAGCCAAAGCGCATATTAGCATTTAATTTTATATTATATATTCAAAGACCAAATCGGCACATTTTCAGCAATACCCCTTGTCCTTGTTAATATACAAGCAAGCAGGATTGCAAACGAAAAAAAAATATATATTTTTTTCATATACAAAGGTCAATAACCCTTTTCTCTTTTCTGATTATCGCCCGTATACGCAAGTATAAGTGTAAACACAATGGCTACGACAGACTGCAGCGGCACGACAGT